>NC_041389.1:423096247-423103540 GCF_002162155.2 Triticum dicoccoides
ACCGCCCCCGCTCCCCCTCCCCCGCGCGTCGTCGTGGTCAGTCTTCCTCGCCCCCTCGGGCCACGCCCTCCGCCGCCGCCGCCACCCGCCGGTACCAGCCCCCCAAGAACAAACTGAGCCTCCCTCCGGGCAATGGTGGCCCCGGGGCTCGCGGGCGCCAAGGCGCCAAGAAGAAGAAGAAGAAGAAGAGGGGTGCCGCCCGAACCTCCTCTGCCACTGAAAGTGCTAGTTATCGACTGGGGGGTGAATAGGCGATTTTTATCAAAGTCTTCAAAACATGGTAGTTTCGAAGACAAACAATAGAAATGACCTAATTGATATGCAACGGAAGATAAACTACAACAAGCAAGCCATAGTCAAGTATGCAACAGTGTTAACGTACGGAGACTAATAGTAGCTAGGTAGTAGGATTAGAATGGAAGATAGTATGAAGCCAATCAACAGTAGTAGTCAAGCAATGAAGTCAAACAGATACACAGATAGGCAGTGACTTCACGAAGACAAACTTAAGTAAAGGATGGAAAGGGATAGAACCAGTCGCTTGTTGAAGACACAGGATTTGTTGGACCAGTTCCAGTTGCTGTGACAACTGTACGTCTGGTTAGGGAGGCTGAGATTCAACTCAGAAGACCGTGTCTTCACCTTATTCCCCTTGAGCTAAGGATACTTAGTCCTCGCCCAATCACTCTGGTAAGTCTTCAAGGTAGACTTCCAAACCTTCACAGACTTCGTTCACCCGGCAATCCACAATGACTCTTGGATGCTCAGAACGCGACGCCTAACCGGCTAGAGGATACACAGTCCTCAAGTGTAATAAGTCTTCAGGTCACACAGACAGAAAGACTTCAGTGATGCCTAACACTCTTTGGCTCTGGGTGTTTGGGCTTTGTCCTCGCAAGGATTTCTCTCTCAAATGCTTCGAGGTGGGTTGCTCTCAAAACGACAAAAGTCGTAAACTAACTCTGAGCAGCCACCAATTTATGGTGTAGGGGGTGGGCTATTTATAGCCACAAGGCAACCGGACCTGATTTGTCCAAAATGACCCTGGGTCACTAAGGAACTGAAATGTGTTCCAACGATCAGATTTCAAACACACGCGGCAACTTTACTTGGGCTACAAGCAAAGCTGACTCATCCAGCTCTGGATAAGATTTGCTCTCGTTGTCTTCGCTCGAAGACATAGGATTTGGGTTGAGCATCACTTCAGTCACTCTAACTTAGTTCACTTGGACCCCACTTAACAGTACGGTGGTTCCTATGACTCAACAGAGAAGAAAAGGAAACAACGAAACCACACAGTCTTCACGCAATGTCTTCTCATGTCATAGTCTTCGATATGAATATCTTCTCATACCACCATTGTCTTCAATGTCTTCATACATTTTTAGGGGTCATCTCCGGTAGGTAAACCGAATCAATGAGGGACACTACCTGCGTTATCCTGCAATTCTCACAAACGCATTAGTCCCTCAACCAACTTTGTCGTCAATACTCCAAAACCAACTAGGGGTGGCACTAGATGCACTTACAATCTCCCCCTTTTTGGTGATTGATGACAAACTGGTTGAAGTTTTCAACGGGGATAAAGTATGTGAAATTGTAAAGGATAGTAAATTGTCTTCATACGTAGCAAGGGCTCCCCCTGAAGATGTGCATATAAGTAATTTTGCTTTTGGAATGCAAATGAACATGGCAGGTTGTACTTGTGGAGATCCACTTCAACTTATGAAGATAACTCATCATGCATGAAATGATATAGCAAATAGGATGACATACATAATGAAAAATGGACGTCTGCAGGATGATCTAAGTGCGGAAGTTATCATCGCACATGCGGAATTTATCATCGCATCACAGTAAAGCAAATAAGTAGCAGACGACCATCAAGTTTAGGTGTTACAACTCAAAGAACCAAATGTTTTAAAAAGCAAGAGTTGTAAGCACGAGGCAAAATATAATGCAACCGCCCATATGAACCCGCTTGAAGACTGTCAACTCATACGCTTCTCCCCCTTTTGTCAGTAAGGACCAAAAAGGTTTGAAGACATAGAGCATCTACTCGTCCTCATGAGTAGGTGAAGCAGCAAGGTTATCGTCGTTGGTTGGCGGTGTAGACGAACTTGGTGCAGTGTCGATGCGTGCAGTTGTAGGAGGTGGTGAAGTAGCATCATCTTCGTCATCGATCACTCTGGCATTGACAGTTGCCGCGGAGGAAGAATATTCAGAGTCTTCAAGAGATGGAGTGCGACGTAGGACAGCAGTCCGTGGAGGAGTGGAGTCAAACTAGAATCTTTCATTGAAGCCATCGTCTTGAAGATCTGCTTCAGCACTAAGCAGGGTCAAGCTCTTCCATGATCGCCGGCAAGTTTCATGAGCAACAAAGGCATTCTCAGTGGTAAGGTTACGAATGCGATTGACATCCACCAAGAGGCTTTGCATCTGTCTTTTGAGCCAAAAGTGATGTTTATCCTATTTCTGATGAAGGGCCACAAGAAGTTCTCGGTCATTGAGAATGCTTCCGAGGCCTTTGTGCAATGGTGCTTTCAGTGGCTTCAGTAGGTGCTCGATGAGGCAGACGAGTATTTCCAGCCATTGGATAGATTCGTGTTGCTGCTTGAACACCTTCAATGGGTTGAGTGAAGCTTTGGTGCTCGGCATTCTGAAGACAAAGAGGCGTCTTGGCAGGGTCAGAGTATATGGCTTCAACTGACATATCAACCTCTGGTAAAAAGATCAGATGATTGCGAGCAGATGGTTGATAGTTGACAGATGAGTGTCGCTTGATGAGGCGCATGACCCATGGAGCATAAAACTTCAGTCCAAACAGATCAGATCCAGAAGCAGCAAGTTGCCTGATGAAGAAATCATGTGCATTGAAGCTGATGCCATTGAGGATGTAAAAGACCAATGTCTTCATGGCTCCTTCAAGTTTTGCAGCTGATGAATGTCCTTTGATCGGCCATAGAGTCCGCCTGATGATATGATATATAGTGCACGGCAGATACTCAAGGTCATCAACAAAGAACTCCTTTGGATATTCAGCATCACGTGGCAAAGGCTTCATCATGCTCAACATCTGGCTCATGTTGGGTTCAGGCTTATGGAAGATGCTTTCCAGTGCATTGTGGTGTTTTTGACAACCAAGTTTATATAGATCTCCGGGAGTGGATAGGCCTGTAAGCTCAATGATGTCAAGAGCTTTAGCTTCATGATGAACATTTCCTGTCATCCACTCGAGAATCTAGGTCTTGATATCTCTGTTGTAGCCGCGAATGTGTAGAGTAGCATAGAATTGAAGCAATAGCTCTTCATTCCAATGTTCTTTGTCTGTGACAAAGCTGAGCAGACCAGCATCACGAAAACAATCAAGTGCTTCTTCTAAGCAGGGCAGTCCAGCAATGGCTTCAGTGTCGAGGCGCATATGAGAGAAAATGCGCGCTTGATCATACAGAACGCATGAGTAATAGCTTCTCTACTGATAGCTCCAGAACCGATCTGATGATATCCTTGGCTTGGAGTAAGGGTTCTTGGCGCTGTCAAAGAAGGTATTGTGGCTTTTGAAGCCATTAGCATTGAAGGACCCTGGTGAGTTTGCAGTACCTGGAAACCTTGGCAGTCTTGGCTTGGGCTTCTGGACCTGAGGCCTATGCTCAATGTGATAGTCAAATTGAGGACCAGAGACAATAGGCGAAGGGACCAGAACGGGCCATCTTACTGTGATTAGCTTGCCATGGTTGTATGCTTGCTCAATTGTATAGGGCCTTGGTGGCGGAATAGGAGCAGTGGCAGCAGCTGAGGCTTTAGGCTGCACAACAGGTGCTTCAGGAGCAGTTGCCTCATTGGTTTCAGGCACACTGTTTGGTTCAAGCTCCACATTAGCTTCAGTCATGACAACGTCATGAGCTTCACTTGCGTTGGTAGTGGCAGCTTCAGGATTTTCAACCTCCACTTGCTGAGCTGGAGGGTCAGGCATAGACACGTTCACTTCATGAACAATTTCTTCAGGAATGGGGGGAGTATGGACACGTTCTTCTTGACGTTCTTCAACGGCTGATGCAGCCGGATTATCTTCAGCAGCTGGGGCTTCAGACACGGAGACATTCACAGCAGGAGTGGCTTCTGAAAACACTTGACGTGCAACAGGTTGATGATGCACTTCTCCTTCTGGAACGCTCGAAAGAGGGGCTTGAGGCCTTGGTCCTTTGCGAAGCCTTTGTAGTACAGGCGACGCCTTTGGAGATGGAGTGGGCAGGTCCTCATCCTCTTCAACTTGGACGGATGGTGTGGTTTGTTGTTGTTGGGGAGTACTGGGGGAGTCTTGTTCTTGCGGGCGATCAGCCCATGAAGCATCCTGAGCAATTGGCGTCAGAGGACGACCAATGCTGATGATTTCGTTGTTCGTACGAACAGGCGATGATACCATATTATATTCAATTTGAGGAAGAACTTCATCATCTTCAACATTGTCATCTTGACCAATGTCTTCAGCAGCGGTGGGTTCAGCTGCTGGAATCTCTTCAGCTTCAGGAGCCTCTGTGGAAGCAGGCTCATGAATAGTCATGCGAAGTTCTTGGGATGCAGATGCAGGACGAACCACTGAGATGGGTTCAACAACAAGGGGCTCTGTGGGAGCAGCCCGACTCTTCTTGATCTTGCGCTTCTTCTTGGAGGGAGCAGCTTCAGAAGCTTCAGTATTCTTCCTCTTTCTGGCTTCAGCCTCCGCAGCCCTCATCTTCTTCTGTTCTGAAGCGGTTGTGGTGACCTTTGGCTTCGAGCTAGTCATGCTGCTTGGGAAGATAATGCGAGGGGCTTCTTGGCTTGAAGGTGCAGGCTGGTCAGCAGGAAGCCTCTTCTTTTTCTTTGCAGCCATCCTGGGGTCAATGCCAGGACGGCCAAGTGACTTGCGCTTCTCAGCCTCATTGTAGGCAAGCACACACTTATCAGCCAACCTCTTCATGCGCTGACGAGAGCCTTGAGCTTCTTGGCGCTTCTTCAGAAAAGCTTCTTTAAGCTCATGCAGCATTGCCTTGAAGTTTCTGATGTCTTGAACACTGAGCTTCGCCACATGCTTCTTGAATTGAGCCTTCTCATAATCAATTTTGGTCTTCAGCTCAACGACGCGCTGAGCAAGAGCTAGCTCAGAAGCAATGGCGCCATTGAAAGAGACGCTGAGGCCAATGGGAAGCTGCAAATCTTCAAAGCTTAGATTGGGGGTGTCGAACCACTCATCAATGAAGTTATGGATGATTGCCACGTCAAAGAGAGGCAAGTTATTGAAGATCTCTTCTTCTTCCTTGCTCTTGATCAGTTGCTCAAGGGCATCATCAGCAAGATCTTCATCACTGGACAGATCAATGGGCTCTTCGCGCAGAATGGCGGCAGGAGTCAAGGCTTGATCAGTATGCCTGACAAGTTGCTTTTTCTTCTCCGTCTTCTTGGAGATGCAGGATTGATCTTCAGACTGCACACTGGCTTCAGGAGGTGCAGTGGCCAGTGGCTTCACACGAGAAGCTTTTGGAGGTGCAGCTGATGATGAAGCCTTAATCTTCTTTGGCTTCTGCAGCCTTGGAGGAGGAGCTGGGGCTTCATCAGAATTAGCCTCATTGTCAGAATGATCCACTTTGGCACCTTGTACCAAGATGTAGGAGATGAGGCCATCGAGGTTTGCCAAGGGGCCAATTCTATTTTCTTCAGCTTCACGTGTGCCATCATCACGGGGAGCAGAGGGACCAGGATTGAAGTCTAATCCCCGTGACTTCTTGTTTTCCTTTGCCGAAGCCTTAGCAAACTGGAAGTTGCGCTTGAAGAGATTGTCGTCACGACACCGGAGCAATGATGATGGGTCGGCTTCTTTAGGCTGTGGTCCACGGACCATGCAAAGATAGAAATCTTGTGCAATAACTTCAGCTCTGTTCTTGGGTTGAAGACCTCGATAGAGAATATCGCCCCAAGGACTCTTGATTGCATTCTTCTCTGCATATTCCTTGGTTACGAACTTGTACTTGAACCACTCTTCAGCCCAATAGCGTCGAATCCATTGGATTCGTGTCTTGCGTTGATGATATGTCTCTTCAGGATCTGTCTTCTAGAGCTCTGCTAGGTCATCAGGCAGATCTTTGGATGTTCCTTCTCAGCGCTGTCTGCCACCCTTCCTTGCTGATTTTTCTGCAGCCATGAACTTCAAACTGAATGGCTTCAATATGTTCAATGGCTTCAGAGACTTTCGCTTGCTGGTCAAGCAGGAACTGGCTTCAGGAGAATTTATATGATGCTGTAAGTATTTTGCAAATGAATGCAGACTATGAGAACCAAGAGATTCTCCCACGGACATGTACCTATGACAGCATTAGAGATGCGAGGGAAGGGGAAGAGGTCATATGCATTCTCAGAAGATTTTGAAGATAAATCAGTTTGAAGACATTGACCTCATGATGCGAAGACATTCACTTATATGAGGTGAGTTGGTTCCAGATTTGTACCAATCCGTGAATAAGTACAAGTGAGGTATCAAACTAGATAGGAAATCTAAGTGAATAGACTAGGCATTATGAGATGCAGACATAATAGATCTAACATTGAGTAGGTAGAAACCACTTTCGGTAGATAGGATGAATCTATGAAGATCAAAAAGGTGGTAAAAATAGAGTTATAATTACCGCACGAAGAACTGCTAGATGGGATGAATAGGAGACCGAGCAGTTCAGCCCACCGTGCCCTAACTTGGCGACGGAGGACACCTACGACGACGGCGGAGAGGATGATGTCCGCGGCTGGCGTGAGGATGGCGTCAGAGAAGTCGCGGCAGCTAAGCGCTTCGTCGCCGGCGTTGTCGAGAGCTAGCAGTGGTGCTAGGGTTTTGACGAGGTGGAGAGGTGGAAGAAGGATTTCTTTATCGCAGGGGACACGTATTTATAAGTAGGTGTGCGGCACAGCGCAATTACGCAGGTGCCCCTGTCTGTTCACATCCGTGGGACACGTGGCAAGCATGCAACATACTCAGAGTTGTCCCACGTTCCCATGCCCGCCAGGCATGTCGGAGAGTTGTTCCGACATCTCCGGATTTCAATAATAAGGATAAGTCATTTAAAACAAATTTAATGTTTGTCTCTTTGCCTTCTGCTGACTAAGACGCAGAGAAGACAGTCGACAGTTTCAATAGAATGCATATGATTTGGACAGATTGAGTTTGAGATAGAAAGCATAGAGAGGTTAGGGTCCGATCACATTCACTTAGTTCAAAATATTCAACTTGAAGACATAGCTATAAGTGAATGTTGTAGAGGACAGAACACT
>NC_041389.1:423103707-423112364 GCF_002162155.2 Triticum dicoccoides
GAAGTCTTTGCAAAAGTAATGCCATGAGTGAAACACTTCAAACAGAGAAATTTGGTGGTGGCGTTACCCACCGTATAGGAAGTATTAGACCCAGACACGGCGCACAATTATCGTGGCGCTCCGAAGTCAAATTCCATGTTAATGTATTCACACTCAGAGTGTAAATCTTCATTGATTGAAGATATACATTACTTTGTGTGTTGCACATCTAAGTCATCAACATGCATAAGTGTTAGGATGTGTGCCTGATCACAGGACATTAGAGGATTCCAAGATATTTAGCTCACACCGTAACTTGCAAAACCTTTTCTCATCCAAGGGCTTTGTGAAGATATCTGCAAGTTGCTCTTCAGTGTTGACGTGAATGATATCGATATCTTTCTTCATGACATGATCTCTGAGAAAGTGATGACGAATTTCAATGTGCTTTGTCTTCGAGTGTTGGACTGGATTATTGGCTATCTTGATGGCACTCTCGTTGTCGCAGAAGAGAGGTACTTATTTTAGGTTGATGCCATAGTCCTTGAGAGTTTGCTTCATCCACAGAAGCTGAGCACAACAGGATCCAGCAGCAATATATTCAGATTCAGCAGTTGAGAGTGATACACAATTCTGCTTCTTTGAAGACCAACAGACAAGTGATCGACCAAGAAAATGACATGTGCCTAATGTAGACTTGCGATCCACCTTGTCACCAGCATAATCAGCATCCGAGAATCCAACCAAATCAAATTTTGAGCCCTTGGGATACCATAATCCGAGTGTTGGGGTGTAAGCCAAATATCGAAGAATTCGCTTCACAGCTAAGTGATGTGATTCCTTTGGTGCCGCTTGGAATCGAACACACATGCAAACACTAAGCATAATATCTGGCCTAGATGCACATAGATAAAGTAAAGAACCAATCATGGAGCGGTATACCTTTTGATCGAACTCTTTATCATTGTCATCGGGACCAAGGTGGTGTTTGGCTGGCATTGGCGTCGTATAACCTTTGCAGTCTTCCATTCCAAACTTCTTCAGACAATCTTTGAGGTATTTTTCTTGAGATATGAAGATGCCATTGCTTTGCTGACGAATTTGAAGACCAAGGAAGAACTTCAGTTATCCCATCATGGACATCTGATATTGCTCTTGCATCATATATCCAAACTCATCACTATACTTCTGGTTGGTGCAGCCGAAGATAATGTCATCCACATATATTTGGCACACAAACAGTTCGCCATCATATGTCTTCATGAAGAGTGTGGGATCGAGGGATCCTGGTTGGAAGCCTTTGCTCTTCAGGAAGTCTTTGATCGTATCATACCATGCGCGAGGAGCTTGTTTGAGGCCATACAGTGCTTTGTTTAGCTTGTACACCATATCAGGATGTTTTGGATCTTCAAAGCCAGGTGGTTGAGCGACATATACTTCTTCTTCAATCTTGCCATTGAGAAATGCACTCTTCACATCCATTTGATATAGCAAGATGTTGTGATGATTAGCATAGGCTAGCAGTATGCGAATAACTTCAAGCCTAGCAACAGGAGCAAATGTTTCATCGAAGTCAATTCCTTCAACTTGAGTATATCCTTGAGCCACAAGACGTGCTTTGTTTCCGACGACTTGGCCATGCTCATCTTGCTTGTTTCGATATATCCATTTCGTTCCAATAATGTTATGCTTGCGAGGGTCAGGTCGCTTGACAAGTTCCCAAACATTATTCAGCTTGAACTGTTGAAGTTCTTCTTGCGTGGCTTGAATCCATTCAGGTTCCATAAAAGCTTCAACAACTTTCTTGGGTTCAGATATTGATACAAATGAAAAATGCCCATAGAAGTTTGCTAACTGTGTTGCTCTTGAGCGAGTAAGTGGACCAGGCGCATTGATGCTGTCAATTATCTTCTCAATTTATACTTCATTTGCAACACAAGGATGAACTGGATGAAGACCTTGCTCATGCTGATCATTGTCATCATTGGGAGGATTGTCTTCGGTCTGAGCATGGTCTTCAGGTTGGTTTGGTGCAGAAATGATAAGTTCCTCTTCAGGCTGTGCTTCAGAAGGCATGATTTCACCAGTTCCCATCAGCTTCATAGATTCACTGGAAGGAGCTTTATCTAGTGTGCTTGGCAGGAGCTCTCGTTGTGAACCATTGGTTTCATCAAATCGCACATCCACTGTTTCAACGATTTTGTAGTGGAAGAAGTTGAAGACTCTGTAAGAGTGCGAATCCTTTCCATAGCCAAGCATGAAGCCTTCGTGAGCTTTGGGTTCAAATTTTGACTTGTGATGGGGATCCTTGATCCAGCACCTAGCACCAAAGACTGTGAAGTAGCTGACATTTGGCTTCTTGCCAGTAAGGAGCTCATAGGATGTTTTGTTCAGAAGCTTATGGATGTAGACACGGTTGATGATGTGACAGGCTGTATCAATAGCTTCAGGCCAGAACTTTCTTGGTGTCTTGTATTCATCTAGCATTATTCAAGCCATCTCAATGAGGGTTCTGTTTTTGCGCTCAACAATGCCATTTTGCTAAGGTGTGTATGGAGCAGAAAACTCATGAGTGATTCCCATTGTATCCAGATACAGATCAAGTCCCGTGTTCTTGAATTCAGTGACATTGTCACTTCTGATATGCTTGATCTTCACGCCATAATTGTTCATTGCTCGATTGGCGAAGCGCCTGAAGACATCTTGTACTTCAGTCTTGTAGAGAATTATGTGCACCCATGTATATCTTGAGTAGTCATCAACAATGACGAAGCCATAGAGACACGCCGTTGTTGTGAGGGTGGAGTAGTGAGTAGGACCAAATAAGTCCATGTGCAACAGCTCAAAGGGTTGAGATGTCGTCATGATTGTCTTTGAGGGGTGCTTGGCCCTCGTCATCTTCCCAGCTTCGCAAGCACCACACAAATGATCTTTCTTGAACTTGACACCTTCGATGCCCATGACATGCTTCTTCTTGAGGAGAGTGTGTAAGTTCCTCATGCCAGCATGCCCCAGCCTTTGATGCCAAAGCCAGCATTCTGAAGCTTTTGCAAGAAGACATACGGCAAGCTGTGGACCTGCTGAGAAATCTACCATGTATAGATCACCTTTCCTATACCCTTCAAAGACTAGAGACTTGCCAGATTCCATTAGTACAAGGCAACGATATTTTCCAAATAGCACAATCATTTTTAAGTCACAAAGCATTGAGACAGACATTAAGTTGAACCCAAGGGATTCAACAAGCATCACTTTATCCATGTGTTGATCCCTAGAGATTGCAACTCTACCTAGACCCAATACCTTGCTTTTACCAGTATCAGCAAATGTGATTTGACTCTTGTCGGATGGACGTAAGGTTGAGTCCATGAGAAGACTTCGATCACCAGTCATATGATTTGTGCATCCGCTGTCAATAATCCATTCTGAAGCTTTTGGTGACATGCCCTACAGTGTAGTTAGGAGGATAGGCTTCACAAGGTATGTTGTGAAGCATAAGCATTTGATGCACACTAGGATTATCACAACATAGAAGAAATTTAGCACACAGTATGACAGGTAAGCGATTCATATGTGGAATACATAGTAAGTCATTTTATCATGCGTCCCTTTGTGTTTTAGGTCCCCAGCAATTATATTGGACGCCTTTGATTGCTGGCTGGAGATCACATTCTGCAAAAGAGAGTTAATTCTTCTTCACCACCCACATTTTCAGGGGTGGCTTAGAAGCAATGAGTCTAAGTGCAGCATTTGAGAATTTTGGCTTTGAAGCCCTAGCAAATAGCCTTGCAGGAGATGAATGATACTCATGTGAATAAGCAGAAAAGATCTTAGTTCTATGAACATAGCGGTTTGAAGACACATGCTCATATTCATGAGTCTGAGTATGATTTCCCTGCAAAACATTGGTGTTAGGGTGACTCAAGTGAGTCCTGTGTTCGTATGAAGCCGTTGGACCATATGATGCCTTTGGTCTGGGGTTTGTCTTCTTCCCTGGTGTTGTCATGATGACATTCATTGGAAGATTCTCAAGGCAGCTTTGGGAACCCAGATCTTCTTCATAGGAGGTCCATTCCTGCAGTTAGTACCAATATACCTGGCAAACACTTCACCATTCTGATTTTTGAACAGTTTATAGTTTGCATCAAAGGATTCATCAATGATAGCACAGGTAAAGCCAGATAAAGTGGATGGATCCACTGAAGGTTCCTTTGCAGCAACCCAAGTGGTTTTGGGATACTGCTCAGGCTTCCAGTAGGAACCATCAGCATTCATTTTCCTCTCGAACCCAACACCCTCTTTCCTAGGGTTTCGGTTCAGAATCTACTTTTTGAGGACATCGCAGAGTGTCTGATGCCCTTTCAGACTTTTGTACATCCCTGTTTCAAGCAATGTCTTCAACCTAGCATTTTCATCAGCAATAGTAGTGGCATCCTCAGCAGAGGGGTTAGTTACCACATCAGTAGTTGAAGACAGAGCAACAGTAGCAGCAGTGGAACATTCAGCAACAGAGGCAGCGTTATCACGCTCAATGCATTTTAGACATGGTGGTTCAAATCCTTCCTGAGCGGGACTGATCTGTTGAGCGCGAAGTGACTCATTCTCTATTTGAAGATCTTCATGAGTCGCTTTCAATTTCTCAAGCTCTTGCTTCCTTTGAAGATAATCATAGGAGAGCTTTTCATATGTGGTTGAGAGCGTCTCATGAAGACTTTCAAGTTCTTGGTACTTAGCATGAAGATTTTTTATGTCTTCTACTAAGGACTGTGAACGTGTCATTTCCACGTCCAACAGGTCATCGCTTTTGTCTAACAGTTTTTGAGTATGTTCCATAGCCCTTTGTTGTTCAGTAGCAATTTTAGCAAGTGTTTTGTAGCTGGGTTTGGATTCACAATCAGAGTCATCTTCACTTGATATTTGAAAGTAAGCATCACGTGATTTTACCTTGGCACCACGTGCCATGAAGCAGTAGGTGGGAGCAGGATCGTCCATGTCATCAGCTTCAGCGTTGGTGTGGAAGTCATTGCCTTCAGTGTTGAAGATGGACTTGGCAACATAGGCTGTGGCTAGAGCCAGACTTGCAACGCCAGGGTCGGACTCCTCTCCAGATTCCACCTCTGCCTCCTCAGAAGCAGACTCCTCCTCTGAATCCATTTCCTTGCCAACAAAGGCACGAGCCTTGCCCGATGAGCTCTTCTTGTGTGATGAAGACTTGGAAGAAGACTTTGAGGATTTCTTCTTCTTCTTGTCATCAGAATCATATTCCTTGCTCTTCTTCTTCTTCTTCTCATTGTCCCACTGTGGACACTCAGATATGTAGTGACCAGGTTTCTTGCACTTGTGGCAGGTTCTCTTCTTGTGGTCATGGGTGGAAGCTTCATCATTCTTGGAGCTAGATCGTGAAGACTTTCTGAAGCCCTTCTTCTTGGTGAACCTCTGAAACTTCTTCACAAGCATGGCAAGTTCCTTTCCAATGTCTTTAGGATCATCAGAACCGCAGTCAGATTCTTCTTCAGATGAGGAAACCACTTTTGCCTTCAAGGCACGAGTTCGGCCATAATTGGGACCATAGATATCTCTTTTCTCAGAAAGCTGGAACTCATGTGTGTTGAGCCTCTCAAGTATATCAGACGGATCAAGTGTCTTGAAGTCAGGACGTTCTTGTATCATGAGGGCAAGTGTGTCAAAGGAGTTGTCAAGGGATCTCAGCAGCGTCTTGACAATTTCATGCTTGGTGATCTTAGTGGCGCCAAGAGCTTGAAGCTCATTTGTGATGTCAGTCAGACGATCAAACGTGAGCTGGACATTTTAATTGTCGTTTCTTTTGAAGTGGTTGAAGAGGTTGCGAAGAACACTGATCCTTTGATCTCTCTGTGTTGAGACGCCTTCATTGACCTTGGATAGCCAGTCCCAGACTAGCTTCGATGTTTCCAGAGCACTCACACGGCCATACTGTCCTTTGGTCAGATGACCACAGATGATGTTCTTTGCAGTAGAGTCCAGTTGAATGAACTTCTTGACATCAGTGGGGGTGACACCTTCACCAGTTTTGGGAACGCCGTTCTTGACGACATACCAAAGATCGACATCAATGGCTTCAAGATACATGCGCATCTTATTCTTCTAGTAGGGATATTCAGTTCCATCGAACACGGGGCAGGCAGCGGAGACTTTGATTATCCCTGCAGTCGACATAGCTAAACTCCAGGTGGTTAAACCGAATCACACAGAACAAGGGAGTACCTTGTTCTGATACCAATTGAAAGTGCTAGTTATCGACTAGGGGGGGGGGTGAATAGGCGATTTTTATCAAAGTCTTCAAAACATGGTAGTTTCAAAGACAAACAATAGAAATGACCTAATTGATATGCAGTGGAAGATAAACTACAACAAGCAAGCCATAGTCAAGTATGCAATAGTGTTAACGTACGAAGACTAATAGGAGCTAGGTAGTAGGATCAGGATGGAAGATAGTATGAAGCCAATCAACAGTAGTAGTCAAGCAATGAAGTCAAACAGATACACAGATAGGCAGTGACTTCACGAAGACAAACTTAAGTAAAGGATGGAAAGGGATAGAACCGGTCGCTTGTTGAAGACACATGATTTGTTGGACCAGTTCCAGTTGCTGTGACAACTGTACGTCTGGTTAGGGAGGCTGAGATTCAACTCAGAAGACCGTGTCTTCACCTTATTCCCCTTGATCTAAGGACACTTAGTCCTCGCCCAATCACTCTGGTAAGTCTTCAAGGTAGACTTCCAAACCTTCACAGACTTCGTTCACCCGGCAATCCACAATGACTCTTGGATGCTCAGAACGCGACGCCTAACCGGCTGGAGGATACATAGTCCTCAAGTGTAATAAGTCTTCAGGTCACACAGACAGAAAGACTTCAGTGATGCCTAACACTCTTTGGCTCTGGGTGTTTGGGCTTCGTCCTCGCAAGGATTTCTCTCTCTCAAATGCTTCGAGGTGGTTTGCTCTCAAAACGACAAAAGCCGTAAACTAACTCTGAGCAGCCACCAATTTATGGTGTAGGGGGTGGGCTATTTATAGCCACAAGGCAACCCGACCTGATTTGTCCGAAATGACCCTGGGTCACTAAGGAACTGACACGTGTTCCAACGATCAGATTTCAAACACACGCGGCAACTTTACTTGGACTACAAGCAAAGCTGACTCATCCAGCTCTGGATAAGATTTGCTCTCATTGTCTTCGCTCGAAGACATAGGATTTGGGTTGAGCATCACTTCAGTCACTCTGACTTAGTTCACTTGGACCCCACTTAACAGTACGGTGGTTCCTATGACTCAACAGAGAAGAAAAGGAAACAACGAAACCACACAGTCTTCGCGCTCCATAGTCTTCACGCAATGTCTTCTCATGTCATAGTCTTCGATATGAATATCTTCTCATACCACCATTGTCTTCAATGTCTTCATACATTTTTAGGGGTCATCTCCGGTAGGTAAACCGAATCAATGAGGGACACTACCTGCGTTATCCTGCAATTCTCACAAACGTATTAGTCCCTCAACCAACTTTGTCGTCAATACTCCAAAACCAACTAGGGGTGGCACTAGATGCACTTACAGCCATGGCTCAGGCTCTCGCGTCCTCGGCCGCGCCTAACTCCGATGCTCCCCGCGATCCACCTCCGTGCTTCAACTGTGGTGTTGTTGGCCATTATCAGGTCGAGTGCCCCAACCCGCCGATGTGCTACCTCTGCAAGGAGTTGGGCCATCCTGTGGCTCTCTGCCCGGACCGCCCGAGGACGGGGGAGCTCATGATGTACGGCCACGGCATCGAGGGCCTCGGCTTCTTCCACATCGAGGTGGAGGACGCCCCTCCCCCTGTCTCCGTCGCTCCTTGCGGTCGTGACCATCATGGGGGCCGGGGTCGCTTCGCCGGAGATGATCGAGGCGGAGCTTAACCACCACTGCCGTCGCGTCTGGGATTGGCAGGTGACTCCGACCTCGGATAGCTCCTTCACCGTGGTCTTCCTCGATGCCCTTAGCCTGGGCCTCTGCACCTATAGCAAGGACATCACCCTCGCCCTCAACAAGCTCGTCATTAACATCTTTGAGCCCCTGATGGACCCTAAGGCTGTTGCTATGCTGGACACTGCTTGGATCCTCATAGCTGGCCTCCCCGACATTGCCTGCTCTGAGAAGGTGATCCGTAGTATGTCCAGGCTCATGGGCAAGGTGGTGGTGGTGGACGAGCTCTCCCTCCGCAAGAAGGAGGAGGTCCGTGTCAAGGTCAAGTGCCTGGACTCTTCCACCCTCCGTGCCACCATCCGTGTGTTCTTCAACGACCAGGGATTCGACCTCAAGATCTACCCCGAGCCTCCCAATCACATCGGCCGCCCTCGACACCTCGCTGAATGCCACTTTGGTGGGGGCGGCGCGGACCACCGCAACGACTCCCACTACCGCCGTCCTCCCGCCACGAGGACCCGGAGGACGACGACGAGTGCTCTGGCCGTAGCCGCGCCGCCCCCCTCGCGAGACCCCTCCCCACCTCTGGGGCATGGAGGTGCGGGCCGGTCGTGTGGGTTGGCCTCCTACGCCGAGGCCGCCCCCGCCGCACTGCCTGTCTCCTCTCCCTCCTCTTCGGTCGAGCTCAGCGACATCTCCAGCATCAGCCTCCTCGTCCTTCCGACATCTTTGCCGC
>NC_041389.1:423112852-423117306 GCF_002162155.2 Triticum dicoccoides
TGCCATGCCCCCCGTCCCTGGCGATGGCGTCTCCGCTGCCGCCGGCCTCGCCGACGTCGGCGCCTCCCCCCCTTGGGTCTTCCTGGTTGGATCCCCCTGGGGTGGACGCGCCGTTGCCCCCCGCCTCCCCCTCGGCTCCTTCCCCGGTCCCGGACATCGAGGCACCTGCCCCGGACCCGCCCTTCCCTCCTCAGACGGAGTCTGGTACCCGGCCGGTGCCTTCGGCGCCTGCGTCCCCGACCCATCTGCTGCTGGTGGCCTCCGGGGAGGTGGTCACCCCCGTCGCCTCCCACCTGCCTCGGTCGGTGTGCTACGTCCATCGGGCCCGGGCCTCGTCGACCCCGGTGACGGCCTCCCGCCGCAGCGCCCGGCTCGACGCGGATCGCCCAGTCGGCGTCCCGGTACCGTCCATCTACGAGCGGGTTGAGATCCGGGCTGCATCCCGGAACCTCGAGACAGGTGCGGCCGACATCCCTCTAGTTCTTCCAGCTGCTCTTTTTCTATGCTCGAAGCCATCCCGCTCGGCCGCCTTGCCAAGGTGGCCCTAGACTCGTCTGTAGTTTTCAGGGGGGAAGTTGGTCCCCCCTTGGAGTAGATTGCGGCTATACAGGCCCGTGGGATCCTTGACGGGAAACTCGCCGAGACTCGGGCCCGTCTCCTCTGCACTTCGGCGCCCCAACCCTCTAGGACGCTAGTTGAGGAAATCCGTGGCCGCACTCGCTCACGCACTACCGCTCTCAGAGCCCACAGCTCTTCCACCGTCCTAGGGTCAAGCAGCCCCTCAATGGCGGTTCAGATGCGCGCCCTCTTCTGGAACATCCACGGCTTTGGCCATGACGGCCGCCGCCGCCAGCTAGTTGAGTACATCCGAGACGAGCACATCGACATCATTGCCATCCAAGAAACCATGCGCACGGAGTTCTGTCTCCCCGAACTCGACAGCCTTAGCTCCCACCTGTTTGCCTGGTATTGGCTCCCTTCTAGTGGGAACAATGGCCACTCGGGTGGCATCCTGTTAGGTGTAAAGGACGCCACCTTTGAGGTGGGAGGTATGGATCGGGGCGAATTCTTCGTTAGTATGGAGATCTTCGAGTGTGCGCTCAACTTTAAATGGGAGGTCATCATTGTTTACGGACTGGCAGACCACCGCCGCTCCCCGACCTTCCTCGCCGAGCTGCAGCAGAAGATCTCCGCTTCCTCCCTCCCAGTTGTCGTGGGAGGTGATTTTAACCTCATCCGCTCCCCGGATGAGAAGAACAATGACCGGGTTAACCGCCCCCAGATGCAGATGTTTAACGACTGCATCGCGGAGCTTGGCCTCCGTGAGCTCGAGCGAACGGGGGCCCGGTTCACCTGGACTAACCGCCAGGTGAACCCGACGCAGTCCGTTCTAGACCACGTCTTAGTCTCCCCGGAATGGGAACTCAGATGTCCCCTGGCCTCGGTGCAGGCTATCACCCGGATCGGTTCTGACCATGTCCTTCTCCTCTCCTCTGCTGACAAACGCCCCCCACATCCCTCCTCGGTCCCGGTTTGAGCTCTTCTGGCTCAACCAGGCCGGTTTCCGCGAGGCCGTTGCGGCTAAGTGGACCGCCGCGCGCGAATCTCCTCACCGCACCATGTCCGCGATAGACTCCTGGCAGCTTTGTGCCAAGCTGGCCCGCCAATTTATGAAGGGATGGGGCGCGAACCTCGGCCGTGATCTCTGTGACCGCAAGAAGGCCCTCTTGAGCGCCATCCAGGGCCTGGACGCCCGTGCCGACTCGTCCGGGATCTCTCCGGACATGTGGATGCTGAGATATGATCTCGAGGACCAGCTCTCGGTCATCTATGCTGACGAGGAGGTCTACTGGCGGCTACGCGACACCCAACGGTGGGTGCTCCAGGGTGACGCTAACACGGCCTACTTCCAGGCGGTCGCCAACGGCCGACGTCGTTGCAACTCCATCCACTCCCTGTGGGAAGGCGATACTCAACTTGTTCGCCCCTCGGACATCCGAGCCCACGTAGACGGCTTCTATAAAGCCCTTTTCACCCCCACCCCTCGGGGTGGGGCTGCGCTGGCCCCCGATACCTGGTCGGGTGCCTAGCTTGTCTCCGACGAGGCCAACGCCGCCTTGGTGGCGCCTTTCTTGGAGGAGGAGGTTCTTACGGCGATCAAAGGAATGAACACCTCCTCGGCTCCGGGCCCGGATGGATTGACAGTCTCGTTTTTCAAAACATTCTGGCCAACCATCAAACCGGAGGTCATGGCCCTCTTCGATGAGTTCTTCTCTAGGACCATGGACCTTGGTCGCCTGAACTATGGGATCATTACCCTCATCCCCAAGGTTCCGGGGGCCTCGGGCATTCGCCAGTTTCGCCCGATCACGGTGATTAACGTGATCTTCAGGATCCTGGCTAAAGGGTACACCAATAGGGTGACCCTTCTAGCGGACTCTGTCACCCACCCTAACCAATCCGCCTTCATCCAAGACCGGTTTATTTTGGATGGGGTGTTGGTCTTTCACGAAGTCCTCCATGAAGTCCGATCCAAACACCACCGCGCGGTTTTCCTTAAGCTCGACTTTCACAAGGCCTATGACACTGTCCACTGACCCTTCCTTCAGGAAGTTTTGCTTCGAAAGGGCTTCGACGACCGCTGGGTGACCCGCGTTATGCAACTCGTCACCTGTGGTCGGGCGGCGGTCAACATCAACGGCGAGATCGGTCCCTACTTCCCCACCTTATGTGGGGTTCACCAAGGCGATCCGTTCTCCCCGTTCCTATTTAACATGGTTGTCGATGCCCTCGCGGTCATCCTCGATAAGGCCAAAGCTTGCGGCCATATTCGGGGTGTTGTCCCCCACCTAGTGGACGAGGGAGGGGTTTCCCTCCTCCAATATGCGGATGACACCATAGTTATGGTGGAGGGCTCCGCGTCCGACATCGCCAACCTGAAGTTCCTCCTCCTATGCTTCCAACAGATGTCGGGGATCACCATCAACTTCGACAAGAGCGAAGTGATGGTCCTCGGCTACCCCCCGGATGAAGCTTTGTCCATTGCGGACCGACTGAACTGCCGCCTAGGCTCCTTCCCCACGACTTACTTGAGGGTGCCCATTAGTGACTCCAGACTCACCATTGCGGATCTCCGTCCAAGGTGACTAGGATGCAGCACAAGGTTGAACCTTGGAGGGGGCGTTGGTTGTCGAAAGCTGCCAGGGTGATCCTAATAAACTCTTCGCTTGCCAGCCTTCTCTGGTTTCTCATGAGCTTCTACGGTCTCCATGAGACCCTCCATCAGGAGGTGGCCAAATAGCAGTCGAGATTCTTTTGGGCTGGCGATGGCGACAAGCAGAAGTACCATATGGTGAGCTGGCCCGACATCTGCAAACCCAAAGACCAGGGCGGCCTTGGGATCCTAACATCCCGACGCATGAACATCGCTCTCCTGACCCGATGGCTGTGGCGCATTGCCAATAGGGAGGGAGGCCTCTGGCTCACCATCATCCGCAATAAGTACCTCCGTGGCCAACCTCTTGCCTTTTGCCAACGTACGGGTGGATCCCAGTTCTGGCAGTCCGTGATCCAGCTTCTGCCCGTACTCCGCATCGGCACATCCATCTCGGTTGGCTCAGAGGCCTCGACCTTGTTCTGGTTCGACCGTTGGCTAGGGGACTCCCCCTGGCTGCGCGATTTCCAGAACTTTTTGCCATTGCGGCTGACCCTCGGGTCTCTGTTGAGACGGCCCTTATTGACTTAGGGCGTCTCGCCTTCCGACGCCCTTTTGGCCCCCTCGAGGTGGCTGCTTGGGACTCCCTCCTCCAAGACATCGCCCTTATGCCGATGAACATCGAGGAGGACCGGGATGCTCTTTCCTGGCGCCTTGAGCCCTCTGGGCGTTTCTCCACGCAGTCCCTGTACGCCGCCATCACGCCCTCGACGACCCCGGAACCCTTTAGCCTGATCTGGGATATCCGCCTACCGCTTTAGATCAGGATTTTCCTGTGGTAATGGATCCATGGACGCCTCCCTTCTGGGGTGGAAGTCCTCAAGCGTAATGGCCCAGGCGATGGGCTTTGCCCCATCTGTGGCACGGTAGAGGATGCGAACCACATCTTTTTCTCGTGCTACACTGCCCAATTCCTATGGGCCTGCTTCCGCGAAACAGTTGGCGGACAGTGGTGCAATACCAACTTCCCTGACTTGCTTGTCGAGCTCAACGCTTCCCCTGCTCGCTACCGCCATATTATATGGCTGTGCGTTGGGGTTCCAGCCTCGTCGCTTTGGAACATTCGCAATAAGCTTGTTATTCAGAAGGTGCCCCTCCGACGTGCGACTGACGCAATCTTCAAAATGTGTGGCTACTTGCAGATTTGGCGGCCGCTTAGCCGCCCCCAGGACCGGGACGTCATCACCACCCTCCTCTCCGACCTCCGCTCGATGGCGCTCCGCGTGGCTCCTCCGCTGCT
>NC_041389.1:423117830-423226689 GCF_002162155.2 Triticum dicoccoides
GTGTTGTGCCCTCGACATTGACCCTTCCGACTGCTTTGTGTTCTTGTGGACTTCCGTGTGTGCGTGAGTTTGTACTGTGTTGGACCTTGTTGGATGCTTGTTTTGGGCGGTTGGCTTTATAATATAAAGCGGGGCGAAAGCCTTTTTCGGTACCAGAGATCTGACGGGTTTTACCTCGACTGTCGGCTCGTCACTGAGACATCCTCGATCCGGGCAATTGAGCGCCGCTCCTCCCAGAAGATAGTAAGGACCGACCATGAGGACGCGCGTACAAGATAGAAGATCATTGGTGACAACCCATGTTAGAATTGAGGATGCTACATGCTAGGGACAAGGCAAACCAAAGGCCGCTGGCCAACTGCAACCGAAAGGGGCAGAGGCTCCTCAACCACGCACCGAAGAGGGTGATGACGCCAAGCGCCACCACCATCGAGCCCGAGCAAGTATTTTGGAACAACAAAAAACTCGTGCTGCCCTCGCCCAGGGCGACCCGCCCAACCCTAGCGTGCCGCTGCTCAAGGAGTATTTGCAAGTTTGCGACAATAAGTCTATTTTCTCTTTTCCAAATTCCGCACTTCACTTTTTCTAGTACAACAGTAAGTATTACGTAGGTAGAAACAGAGCAGTGCTATCAGAGAAAGAAATGCCGACTTTTGGAATGGTACTTAACGAAAGACACCCTTAAATTTTTTTTTTTGCAAAGAGAAAGACACCCTTATTGAATGAACTGATCTGGATTTTCAGTCTGAAGTAGACACGCGTATAAAAAGATAAGGGACTGTCTAACGATCAGTCGCCTGATTTTCATTTCAGTCTACGTTAAATTTTCTGTCCAATGGTGTGTTGACAAGTGACTGAAAACATGGGCAAATGAAACCTGAGGGACTGAACATTTACTCTTGAGCTAACTACTTGGACATTGACTAACGAGAGCTGCCGAATTTTAACCTATTACAAAAAAAACTGAAGATACTGGTAATAATATCATCCGAATGAATGAACAGTGACTCAAAACTCAAGAGTGAAAAACAGAACAATGATGCATGCTCTCTGAATATTGACTGATGCAACTATATGAACACTGACTGATACTAGTGAACATGCTACAAAATTTTAACTAAATATAGATCAACAGAAGATGCGACCGACGATCTGAACAATTACTAAAACTGACATATTGACACTAAAGAGAGAACACACACTGATCAACTAAATGAAACATTACTGAAATGAGAACCAAAGATTTTGGAAACTGCATTGCAGAGTGACTGAAAAAATGAACAAATGAAACCTCACGAACTGAAAGTAAAGAAAAGTCCCAACGCTGATTTCAATGTAGATTAAAAAAACACAAAGGCACTGAACAGACTGAGAAATGATAACAAATTACTTAAACAAAAGGGTGTTAAGGTCCCTAAACTGAAGGAAATGAAGAAAAAACCAAACACAGATTACGGCATAGAAACAACATGATAACTGCATAGACCAAGATAAAACTGAATAAATAATTTGAACGAATAAGGATGAAAAACTGAGAAAGACATCAAAATGTGGATTGAATACTGATAAATAATGATTTCAATGAACAATGAACAAATATTTAAAACTGAAAAGTGCAAGATAACGAGAAATGACTAAATAATAAAATGAGGACCGAGATAATTAAAATAACCGAATGAGGGTTTGAAATATGACTAAAGATGACTACATATTGAGTTATTGACAAAATGATCAATGAGAAATAAATGAAACTGAGTTAAGGAGGAACCTCAGTGAGCAACCATCTCTATCTTTGCAATGTGCCAGCTGATCTGCAAAATCCCCAAGATAGAAAAATATATGAAAAATAATTGATAACTGCTATGTACGACACTTCCTGTGGCGGCCACATCTCCTTCCATCCCTTGAAGAAGATGTGACCGCCACGGGAAGTGTCGTACACAGCAGTACTGAAGCTCCCTCACCCCAACCTTAGTCCAGCAATCCCGTGCTTCGGGATGTCCAGGATATCAACTGCCTTTTTGTGTGTTTTCTGGATGCCAAATGGTACACACCAAAGAAGTGTGCCAGACACTAAAAATAAAAGGCTGCAACAAGAAATTCTTGTAACTACAAACTGAACAAACACTGACAGTGGAGTATGGACTTGGAATCTGTGGAATGGATAAACTAATTACTAAAAAAAGAACAGAAAATTAACTAAGAATGACAAAGATGGTTCTAATCTGACAAATGATAAATACAGTGTTTCTACACAGCCCTAGTCAAATGAACTTAAACTGAACTGAAACTAACAATTACCAAAAGTGAAAGTGAAAGACAAATAGCAGTACGAACAAATACCAAAAAGCACAAAAAAGAATACGAGAAGGATGCCGGTGCCGCGCGCGGTGCAAGGAGTCAAGCAAGAACTTTTCATGCATTTTGTACTGCCAGGTCGAGATCAGGGGCGTTCTCGTTGTCTTGCCCCTCCTCGCCGTCGTTGGCGTTCCCGTGGAAGCCGGCGTGTGAGAGCAGCGCCCACAGGTGTGTGATGAGCTCACTGTCGCCGGCGAGGTGCTTCCCGTGCGTGGCTGCGCTCGTGTTCATGGCCTGGTGGGGGAGGAACCCCGTCCAGAAGTTGGCCAGGTCCCTCCAAAGGCCTGCTGCGTCGCCTCTATACACCTCTCTTAGGTGCATCCCAAGCTCTGCACCCATCCTTGTTAAGGAGCACCCAATGTGGAGGCCTTGTTCATGTTGTTTTTTTCTCACTCGACCGATTCCCTCTCGTGTTACTGCTTCCACGTCATCGCCCCAGCCAAAGATCTGATAGTGATCACGGTTCGTGCATGGTTTGTCGACTGTCTCCATAAGGCTCTTGTACACGTCTTGCAGTTGCATGAGTCGAGGCTTGATACTGAACTTGGAAGTAAGAGCATCTCCAACAGTCGCCCCAAACGACGCGCGCGCGCGGTAAACGCAGCTTTTAGCGCGCGCGGGGCGGTTTGCCGCGCTCCAGCGGCCGCGGAAAACAAGCGCGCGCGGAAACCGTTTGCGCGCGCGCGCGAAAAGGCGCCAGCTCGCGCGCAAGATTTGGCGCGCCGTTTCGCGCGCGCCTATAAAAGCTGCGCGCGCCACGCGCCTTCTCCACACACATCTCTTCCCCTCTCCCTCTGCCTTTCTGCCACGCGCCACTCCAGCGCCCCGCCACCGACGCGCCGCCGAGGAGCGTTCGGCTACCGCGGCGTCCGCCTGCGGCCCAACGGCAGCTACACCGCGGAGATACGCTCCGGCAAACTCCGGCTCGCCCTCGGCACGTACGGGACGGCACGACAGGCCGCCCGCGCGTACGACGCGGCGGCGTGGCGCCTAGGCCGGCCGCGCGGCCAGATGAACTTCCAAGATGTGTACACGCTCGAGTAAGCGCTCAACCTCGCCCCTCTGCCTCGTCTGAACACGGCGGAAGACCGTGCGGAGCACGCCGAGCGGCAATGCCGCCTCCTCGTCGCCCAGGAGGACGAGAGGGTCATGGCGGACTGGCGCCAGCGCCACCCGGAGGACGTCGCCTACGAGCAAGCCTACTGGGCAAGGCGCCGCGAGGAGGACACGCAAAGGCGCCGCGCGTCGCGGTTGGACAGGCGTCGGCGAAAGGCGTTGGCGAATGCGCAGTCCGACCTCGTTGCAGCAGGTGGGCGGTCGTTCTTCACGCCGAACGATGAGCGGTGGCTGGACATCTGGCTATCTACCTCGGACGACACCGCCGAGGATGATAGTGGTGATGATGATAGCGACTTAGAGTAGTTTTTTTTTGTTAATGCAATCTATGTTTATCGTTTGTCGTTTTTATTTTATGCAATCTATGTTTCGGATGTAAAATACCTTTGTACTACCTCTATAAACTAATATAAGAGTGTTTAGATAACTAAAGTAGTGATCTAAACACTCTTATATTAGTTTACGGAGGGAGTATCGTTTAATCTATGCAATTTATCTAGTTTTTTTAAAAATTTCAACTTTTAAAAATGCATACACTTCTAGTCGCGCGCGCTGCTGGAGCGGCGCGCGCGCTGCATTTCAGCGCGGCTGCTGGAGCCAGCGCAGGCGGGCGCGCAAAACTAGCCGCAGCGCACGCGCTAACAGGTTTTTTGCGCGCGGCGCTTTAGCGTGGCTGTTGGAGATGCTCTAAGGTGGTTACTTTCTTTGATTACCTCATCAAGGACCATTCCGGCGACAATGGGATTGTCCGGCACCAGTGCCTTCCTGACCAGATACGCACAATAGTTGGATAAGGTGGCTGCAGTCGCGTACTGCTCAAACCGTTCGTTGCGAATCCAATTTGGATCCTGCACGAAAGGCTGCGGTCGCCGCACAGCCCTGAGGTTCTGGACTTTGTTGTGGAAGTAGATCTCGCAGAGGCTGGTGGCGATGTGCCAGACCAGTATGATGTGGGTGTCTACCTTGAGGTTTCTTGGCCACTTCACCACCCTCTTGTCTGATTTGAAGGCATTTGAGAAGTAGTTATCCATCGCTAGCCCTTCCTTCTTGTCCAAGTTCTCCAACTTCTTTTTTTGAGCTGAGTTCTCCAACTTCTTTTTTTGAGCCGACTTCTCCAACTTCTTGAGCGATTCTAATATCGCATTCTTGGTGTAATCCTTGAGGGCGGTTTTTCCGGTAACTACCCCTCGACGGAGCACCAGCGTCCATGTAAGCGGAGGCAGCACACCTGTTGGCCTCAGAACACTGGTTGTAGCACCAACAAGAAGGTTCTGCTGCCTGATGGTCTGACTCCATTTGGCTCTGCTACCGAAAAAGAGCATGAATCTCATCGCCATCTCCACCACCGGACGCCGCAGGCACCGATGCTGGAGGTACTTGCACAGCACCAGAACCTTGGCCCACCGTGACAGCACATAGAGAACAATTTCCAGGAGCTCCTTGAGAACGATGATGCCGACCATGAGGCGTGTGATGAACACGCCGTGTGTGATCCTGTTCCGGTCCGCTGGATCCATCCGCTCGGGTATGCGCCGGGCAGGATACGCGATGTACCCTGTCGCCGTGGCCAAAGACAGCGACAGCAGCAGGCTCCGGAGCGGCACCATTAGTCCGCCGGCAAACACGGCGGCGTGCTTGCTGTAGAACAGGTCTTGGAGGAAGGACAGCTCCACCCCTACGATGCGGAACGCCCTCTCGCAGTCGTTGAGGATGTAGTCGAAGACGAGCTTGCGGATCTTCTCCTTCCCCTGCGGCCTCTTCAGCTCATGCACTGGGAGATCATAGAACTGACGGCGCAGCAGCTTGTACAGCGAGAAGGAGAGGCACAGGTCCTTGCGCTGTTTGTTAGGGTCTTCTGCGTCTCCCAACAACCTGCCGTTGCTGCTGCCGTGCCATATCTTGTCCACTGTGACGAGCTGATTCTTGTGGACTCCATCTGGATCCAGCCGAATCTTGTAGCTCCTGTCAGACCCGCGTATTTCCCTCTTCCTTCTGAAGCAAGAAAACAGTGTTCTTGTTCCCCCTCGCGGGCCTTCTTGTATCTCCTTCAACACCCGGTGCTCCCCATGCACCAGGTACTTGCACCCCCTCATGTCTGATTCTGATACCTGCGGGTCACCGCCAGCAGATAGATCGCCCTCATAGCTCATGTAGTCACTCACCAGCCGCATGCTCTCTTGGTTGTTAGTCTCCCCTTTGCCGGTGGTGAGGAAGAGCACAATGATGCGAACCGCATTCAGGGACCAGATCAACCAGAGGGGGAACCGGAGGAGGTTGAAGGTCTGCACCCGGAGGAGATTGGCGGACCAGAAGGAGGACATCAGATCCAGCATTGGGACCTGCTTGGACCGGGTGTATGGCCGCCCGACCTTGACGCTGTACTGCAGGGTGACAAGCAGAACCGCCCACACCTGGAAGTAGTCGTTCACCTTCACGCCCGATAGTTGCATCAGTCCCATGGTGTAGATCACCAAGTTTTGGTTGAGTATCTCCAAGGTGACCACAGCAACCATCCTGCTCGGCTTCCCAAACCATGGCCCGGAGAAGTCGAGGACGAACCTCCACACCAGTAGCACCGTCGTCAACAGCACCCACAGCTCCACACTGGCCACGCCAGTAACATTGTCTTGCTTGAAGAGGCTCTTCAAGGTGAGCAGGATTGCTTCCGCAGCATTCGCCGCGGAGCCTATCCTCTCTCTCTCTCTTTCTCTGAGCTCATCCTCTCTCTCTCTCTCTACGAGTGAACGCCCTTTCTGCGAGTAGAGTTCAGTTGGTACTTGCTGGTTTGGAAATGTTCAGAACCGGCTATTTAACTGAAGGTGCAATATAAAAGTGAGTACTATAATAATTTCGGTATTCATTGATCTTACGCGCGCCTTCATCGAGACGAAGACTTGTTAATTATCAAGGCTTTGGAAGAACGACCAAACGGAATACTCTAAATATTTGTTTACTCTATTTTTTTTCTTAATTACCGTTGAATGGATCCGAGGAACTGACTAGATGGGGTTGAATAGGAGGCTTGCAGGAATTAATTAAGGAAGTGCTAAGGCGCCCGTCGACCCGCGGCACTCAAGGTCAGTCCTGTTGAAGGCAATGCAACTTTTGATGTATTGATCGGGTGCACGGTGCACGTATATAAGTACAAGGACAGCCCTCAGCCTCATCTATACAAGGAAACTAGAGGCGGGGTAGGAGATTATCCTAACAGATACATGCACATAATATGTTCAACCCCCCCCCCCCACCCCGCGGTCGAAACGTCAGCAGTGACGCATAGACTGGACCGGAACTCCTCAAATGTAGGCGTCGGTAACCCCTTGGTCATAACATCGGCAAACTGCTGAGCGGTGGGAACATGAAGAACGTGGATGCGCCCAAGAGCCACCTGCTCTCGCAAGAAGTGAATGTCGAGCTCAGTATGCTTCATGCGACGATGATGTACGGGGTTGGCGGAGAGGTAGACTGCAGAGACATTGTCACAGTAGACAATGGTGGCCTTCAGGATGTCAAGAAGCAACTCCTGGAGAAGCTGCCGGAGCCACGAGCACTCGGCGACGGCATTGGCCACAGCACGATACTCAGCCTCAGCACTGGAGCGGGATACCGTGGGTTGTCGTTTAGACGACCACGATATGAGCGAGGGACCCAAGTAGACGCAGTAGCTTGAAGTGGAGCGACGGGTGTCCGGACACGCGGTCCACGCCGCCTGAGGCCATCCCCGCGGTTGCACCAACCCTCGTGTCGCCTCTTCGGGTCGTAGCGCCGTGGCACGGAATCAAAGCCACCGCCCTGAGGTCTTCCCGTCGTCGCCCCGACCCGTGCGTTGTCGTTTCGTCGCCCCTTCGGGTCGTAGCGCCGCGGCGCGCGGTCCACTCCACTGTCCTCTGCTCTACTTCTGCGTGGTATGCGTTGTGCCGCCTCCCTAGGCGCGGGAACGCCATCGTCCCCGCTAGTCCTCATCACATTGTCGAGTTCCTTGCCTACTTCGAGCAATGCCGCGGCGCTCTTAACCCAGCCGCCGCCGTCGCCGCCGCTCTTCTTCGACATCGCTGCCGCTCGCTCACCCGAGCCGCGCCGCCCATCCACCCCCCCCCCCTTCATCTTCGTCCAGCATCAGCTCATCGCCAACGTCGTCGTCATGTTTCCTAACCACTTCATTTACTCCAACCACCGCGGACGACATCGGCCTCACGCCAATTGGCGCTGCAACCGTCGTCGAGTCCTTCTCTACTAGCCCCCTCGACATGGCGCACAACTCGTGTCAGTTCCCCATCTACGCATGGCCGGTGGTGGCAACACCGACTTGTGACTTCGTCCACGACGTGTCTCCAGGCCTGGCAAGCCTGGTGCGGCGCCTCGTCAACATCGTCTTCGTCCATCTACGCATGCCCGGTGCTGACAACACCAATGCGTGCCTTCGTCCACGACGTGTCCCCGGGCTTGGCAAACTCGATGCGACGCCTCGTCAACATCTTCTTCCCGGCACACCACTACCTCGACACCACTGCATGACTAACTCGACGCCTCTTTGCACCCGGGCTCCACGACGACTACCTCGACACAGACTGCCCCGACTCAACATCGACCACGGCATCGCTCGCATGGCTACCTCAACCACAGCTACACCACTCTCCGCTCTCGGCTACCTCAACCACAGCTACACCACTCTCCGCTCTCGGCTACCTCGAGGCACAAAGGGCTATGCCTTGCTTGAGCAACCTCGTCGGTTTTCACTCCAGCCACGACTTCCGCAATGCATCGATAGTTACGACTATGGGGGGATGTCCATTGGCTTAACTTCGGATTCTTCTCCAGTCTCACCGCCTACGTCGCTACCGTTGTGTCTGCGGAGGTATGATGAGTATTATTATTATTAGAAAAGAAAGTATAGCGTAGGATCTTACCATAGCTTGTCTTGTACTCCAAGTTGGTCATCGTACTCCTATGTATATATATGTGTGTGTGTGAGTGTGTGTGTGTGTCCACGAGGCTCAAACAATAAACATCGATTCCAACAGTCCCTCTCTATCCCTAAGACACCATCATTAATCCTTTCAACAAACTGGTTCAAAAATAATAAAGACCCAAGAAGAAGACCTCGGGAAGGGAAATTTATTAGTAAACTCGGGATGGTTTAGAAGGCTGTGTCAAGGGGATTAGATCTCACCTTAGTTTATCACCACATGATCATACAGCTGACCTTTCGGGTGTTGTATCCGCCTTAGAAGGAGGCTGGTTTGGATCTGGCAAGAACCATCACAGATCATTTAGTACAGCTCCCTGGTTTCTGACATCGCCCTTGAGAAGCTACTGCGCCCAGGTACGTACAAGCTGCTCAGTTTGTTTCATAGTTATACACAAACTTAACTGACAATTAGTTTTGCATTACATCATTTGCAAACTTCAGTTTATTTCCTCGAGAGAAAGAGGGTTTTTTTTGCGGGGGAAAGAGTAAGAGTTAGGATCAACTTCTAAAAAGAAGGTCATCACTACGGTTCTGATATACAGGAAACACACATTAGCTTAGTTGAAATATCCACGTACGTATATCTTTACATAATTAAGCTAGAGAATAGAAGGTTGATTCTTAATAATTAAACCTGCTGAACTATGAATTGTTTCCGTTTTCTCAGATGACAAGGCACGGAATCATACTAAAAACCTACAATTCCTCAGCTGTTCTAGTTAGATGAATCAGCAGCAACATGGAACCAGCATGCCTCCAATTTTACTCTTAGTTTAGTGCTGGCAAAAAGTTCAGGTGGAGGGTTAAGCGTCTAGCTAATCTGTTCAAGTTTTTGTGAACCGTGACCATCAGTTGTGATGATTTGATTGCTCGAGAAAAAGGGTGTTATTTTTAATTAATTTACAAAACAACCATGGACATGCAGGCACTGTCAGCCAGGGAAATGGTGAGCTACGACGATGCCCGTGATTATGTGACATCCCTGTTCATCATGCTGAAGAAGGAACCAGTCATCTTGTTCCGCATCGAGTTCCTGGTGGTCCTCGTCACGCTGCTCTTCTTCGCCATGTTCCTCATGGATTTCTTTCGCCGCATCATCCACAACCCATTCATGAGGGCCGTCTTCAGCATCTTCGACGGCGTCTCCGACTCCATTGTCTTGTACCTCCTGGGGGCCATGCAGTCGGCGCCTTCCAAGAACCAGCTGTTCCCGATCTGGGCTCTTGTGCTCGTCAATTTCCGCTACAGCGCAGATTACATCTCCGGCTACGGCGTTCCTGACCGCCGCGGACGGAGGTTCACCGAGTGGAGGAACGTGTTCAAGCTCCTGGGGTCGGCATTCTTGACTTGGACGCGTGGATCCAGCTTCACGGCTCCACTCTGGTCCGTCTGGTGCCTGCAGATAGTGAGGAGCGCGTACAGATTCCACTCACACAATCTGGCATTTCGCTCCCTCTGGCATGGCGGGAGCTCGCACCTGGTTGCAGAGCACATGCGTGCCAGGTACAGCAACTCGCAACCAGCAGCCGGCCCAGTGACGATGGAAGACTACAGCTACTTGGTGTATGGAGAAACAAGGCGGAATTTCAAGCTAAAGAAGCCTCAGTATGCATTGTCTGCTCACCGGCCAAGAAAGATCTGGCAAGCTAGATGTTGTTGTGTAAGAGTCGTCTTCAATACCAGCAGCCGCACGTCCCAGCAGGAGTCGTCGCCACTGATCACGCTGGACAAAGTCTGGAAGTACTGTCCCATTCACCAGCCACATAACCAGGAGGAGGAAGAGGACCTAAAGAAGGACAATGACCTAAAGGATATCCCTTTGGCCTTCGCCTTGTCAAGGCTGCTTCGGTGCAGGTTTGAGGATGTGCCGCTGCAAGCAAGTATCTTTGAAATACACCGTGAGCTGATCAAGAGCATAATTGGTGGGAAGCTGGGCACCAGCGATGTCCTCAGGATCATGGAGCTGCAGCTTGCCTTCAATTCGTCCATGACTATTTCAACACCCGCTACCCCATGGTGTTCTGGTGTGGGCGCCTGTCTCTGTTCATCACTCTGTTTCTGTCCGTGCTGACAATCGGTGCTGTCTGCTGGCTTGCTGTGGATATCCGTAGGATCTATAAGCCCCCAGATGGCGAGCTTGCCAATCTGGTCAAGGGCTTTAATATTGACATGCTCATTACATGGGCATTCATTTTGCTGATGATTGCCAAGGAGGTCTGGGAGATGGTGACCTACTTACTCTCCGACTGGACAAGCTTAATCCTGGTGTGCGAGTATGTGCAGAGGAAGTGCAAGAGGATCAGAGGATCTATAGACACAAGGATGGATCGCATATTATTATGGTTTTCCAGAGCTAAGATTACTAATAAGAGGTGGCATGGACATCTTGACCAGTATGTCTTCCTGCAGTCGTATGAGGACAGACCAAGATTTTGGAATTTTGTTCACAACCTAACTACCGGAATAATTCCAAAGAAAGACGACGGGGCAAAGCTCAGTAGTGCCATCACAGTTCCCGAGTGTGTCAAGAAGGCAGTTCTGGAGAAGCTCAGCATAATGGTGGAGGAAAAAAAAGATTGTAGTCTGCCCAAGGACCAAGATTGTAGTCTGCCCAAGGACCAAGATTGTAGTTTGCCCAAGGAAAAACAAGATTCTAATCTTCCCATGGACCTCAAGGCATTGTCCAACAGCAACCTTAGCGAGCAGTTGCAGAACTACAAGTCTTACACCACACCACCGATGAGCACCGACATCGTCCTGCCGACAAGCTCTCACATCATTCTTGCGTGGCACATCGCGACCAGCCTCTGCGAAATGGAGCTTGCGAATAATCACGGTGTCAACTTGAGCAAACCTGGGTTTCCGCGCTCGCTGTTGTGTTGGTTGACTTCTTGCTGCTCCTCCAAACCTTATCTTATGGATTTGGGTGAGAAGAAAGATGGTATCTTGTCATGGTTCACAAATAGCTGCTCGTCAAAGTCAAATGGGAAGTTGCCTGACGAGCTTCGGGAGTCATACACCATTGCAAATAGCTTATCGCGGTACTGTGCATATCTGCTGGTTGCAAAGCCTGACCTGACCCCTGATAGTTTTCTTGTTCCCAAGATAGTCTTCCAGAAAACCGTCAAGAGTGCTCGTGACGGCATCCTGAAAAATTGTGATTCACTAGAGAGCAGGCGCATAAAACTGAATGAAGCAGACGAGCCTATCGAAAACTCCGAAGAAGAAGATGTATTGAAACAGGGTGCAGCACTGGGCAAGGAACTGCTCAAAATTCCAACTGATGGAATTCGTTGGAAGATCCTGGAAGAGGTATTGGACTAAGTTACTTATACACATTGCGCCCACGCGGAATGCACACGCGCACAGGAAGTGTCTCTCTGGAGGGGAGTTCATAACCCACATATGGGCATTGCTTTGGCACTATGGCATTCAGAAGAGTAGCTTGTGGCCAAATGAAGTTGCACTAGCAAACCGTGCCCCTGCAGCGCCTGAGAATGATGGTGTCCGAAATGCAAACAATATGGACAAAACAGTGCAAGTTTGTGCAGACGGAAGTGCCGAGCAGACTGGCGCTAATGTTCGTGAACCGGATGAGATCATGGGAACCCAGGAGCATAAGACAAGAAACTCTAGGAGAGTGCAAACAAGAATGGAGAGAACAGAGAGTTCAGAAATCGAGGAGGGGTCAACCGATGCCATAGCGGAGGACAGAAATTTTCAGAGAGGAATGGCTGGTCAAACCCAAAAACAGGAGTGAGGCGAACAAGCTAGGTTGAAGGCATAGTTCCAGAGCAGCGCAACATGACCTGAATGGCGTGCCTGAATTATGCCATAAGTTCCGCAACAAGATCGCGAGCCTGCACCGAGAATATGTTGATCTTCTATTTGGGGACTTGATTCCCTTTGTTATATGGATGTTGTTCTTTCTTTCTTTCTTTTTTCCATAATACATCTGAGTTCTTTGTGATAGTACGTATATTTTATTGGACTCTCACCTCATACGTTTGTGATAGTGCGAGAGCAGACTGTTATGCACATTCTACCTTATTATCGCGCCTTTATAAATTATACCTTAATGCTCAATTTGGAATTCCGTTATTGCTCACCAACAGAAACAATGGTCATCTTTTTATAAAACAGGAACACATGCAACTCTCTACTCTCACCGAACCTTACCGGCGACTAGGATTCCTGAAGTTCCTAGCAATTCATCTGGACTATGCAAATGCGACTAGAACAACCAGAACTATGCAATTCAACTGGACAAAAACAACAACTAGAACTACAGATGAGGAATTGATAGTTCTCTTGGTTCAGCTTTATGTCGAACAAATGACGTGCATGCGCCAAATACGATGTATGCACACCCACTAGGCAAACTCCAACGCCGTTCATCCAATCGCCCGTAGATGTCCGGACCAGACAGTCCAGACACTTTTAGTCATCCAACGATGGTCACTAAAATTGTCTAGACCTGTTTGTACGTCCAAAACCCTGCAAACCAACAGTAAACTTGGGAAGGTTTGAGGGAGTCTGGACGCACTCCACGTCAGACTCCGACAATGCAAACTCATCCAAACCCCCTCTCTCCGTGTCGTCTCAAGAACCCTTCGCACACTGACGGGCATGACCGGACGGCTGCCCGCATTCACGCAGTCTAACCGTCCGTCCGCCTACTCGGCATTCACAGCGGCGGAGCCCGAGAAGCCTACTTTGACGGTATTACGGTCAGCGCTGGTCCTGAGATTTCGGGGGCCCGGGGCGAAAATAGAATCCGGGGCCCTTGATATAAACCTCAAAAGAATAATACATATATGATAATTGATTCTTCTACACCAAGACATATATCCAATAGTTTGTATTCTTGTTGTTACTGTAGGTCAATATTTATTAGATCTAAACTCAAAATAATTTGAGGTTTCTACAAAGATGGTTTTGGATTTTCAGTTAGGTTTCTATATTTGATTTAATAAATATACAAAGACATTTGGGTAGCTACCAACAAAACATGAAAATTAACCAACAATATAGACCTGGTTCTACTAGGAGAGAACTAGGACCTAGAAAAAATTGACCGCTTCAGGTTACTTTTCTCATCTTATGTGCAAGCAGAAGAACTTGACTATTGTTGGTCTGAATCATGTTTCTTTACTCAGAACACCATGAGGCCACCCCAGTGGCAACAACATACTAGACATGAAACCAAAAACCAATGGTATAAGAAATAGTTTGATTTCAGATCAATGGTAGAAATAGGTTTGGTTTTATGATCTATACCTGCAATTGAGGCTCTTGGAAAAGTATCCTGCCATACTCCTAGACGAATTTTTTCATGTTGAGATTTTACTTTGAAGGCATGAAGCTTGACCTGCAGACACGAAGCCATTGAAAACAATAGATTACGGCTGATTAGTGAAGGAAATCCGAGATATATATCAATCCCTGAATGGCATCGCTACCAGATATTTCGTACCCAGTCAATTCCAATCCCGACAGGTGAGATTGACACGGCGATGGGGGTGTTTCCGGCGGGGGCGGTCAGGCATCGAGGCACCAGGGAAGGGTGTTCGCATCTTGGTCTAGGGTTTTCTCGCGCGTGTCTGCTCGTACTACTTGCTCGGGGCTGCACATGGAGCGGACGACGGCGGCTGGCTGCCTAGCGCATGCAGCGGACGACGGCGGCCTGCGATGCGGTGGCTGGCTCCCTTGGCTGCACTTGCACGGGGTGGCTACTCTTCTATGGTGGTGCCTTCGTTGTTCGTTCAAGGGGGTCGTCGTACAGCAGCGACGTCAGCACGGCGGTCGGATGTTGCCGGACTGCCAGCAGTCTCGGGGTCGTCCATGATTAACCCGGCGTGGTTGCCCTGATTCAGATCTGAACTTAAGTGATCTAGATCTGGTCGGCCAAGATGGTGGTAGCTACATACTATGCTGCAGCGACCTTCCGCAGCTTCACAATGACGGCGGTCACTGAAAGGTCCTGAGATGGTTCATCCCTCGGGATCAAATGATGGACTCCTGCAGGGAGATGCAAACTATAGACAAAGCTTTGATGCAGAGGGATGGTTGTGCAGCGGCGAAGGTCACTCATCGCATGTAGCTGCTGGGATCGTCGTAAAATGGTTACGACAACACAAGTGTGACTTCGATGGCACCATGTGCATCCGGTCTTGAGCTCCGGGGCGAAAGTCTAGGTCTTGAATCCCTGGCAATGGCGACGGTTTTTGTCGTTATCTTGTTGAAGGCATTGTTCGACATGCTCATACTGACTCTTCATGCTCGGCCTTGTTGGTTGGATCCAGTAATGGCGACTTTGAGTGTCGCTCCTTTTGGATCCAGGCATTGCGGTTGAAGAAATTCCTCGTCTGTGTGGTGTCATAAAATGGTTGGTGTAGATACGTTCATTGTTATAGTTTGCCGATCATGGATCTGATCCCTTTGACATTTTTTTCTTTTTCCTCGGCTATGCGTGCTTTTGTCTTATATGACTTTGCTAGCCGCTGACTTTTTTAGGGTGTGTGTTGGTGTTGGCTATGTGCATGTTAGCTATGCAGAGGCCGAGTGTGTACTCATAGTGTTTTTATCTTCTTGATGCTTCATTTTAAGTCAATAAAATCAACCCTTTATCGAAAACTTGTTGGCCTCCCGCAGCTGTCTCTCCAACGCTTGGCGTCTTGCCGAACCCAAAAGAAGCATAAGGTCACAAAAATGACCCATCCACCACCCACAGGCGGCCTCCACAAGTTTGCTCGCGTGGAATGCCATGCTACCAATGTCGTCGGTCATCCCGGTGTGACTTTTTGACAAGGCATATGCATCCTGCCGAATCAGCGTCGTGTTTAATTTATTTTGATAGCGAGGATCCCGTGTCGGTGTATCTCCCAGTAGCTCACTTTGCGATCCGACTTGTGGCGTCCTTGTTGTTGGCAATAACACAAATGGAAACTTGACTTGCCATAGTGATAGACCACTCCTAAGAGTAGTGCCAGAGCTTCTGAGATACCATGAACACTATCACTATTAGGAAAATGCTTATACACAAGAGCTCACCAGTAGCGTCTTTTATAATAAAGCGCTGCTGCTAAAGAACGGTAGCGCTTGTGTCGGAAGAGCGCTACTATTATGCATATAGCAGTAGCGCTTTAGTTATAAAACACGCTACTACTATAATTGCTAAGTTGTTGCAGGCAGTCTAGGTATACTAGTAGGGCTCGTAAGTAACAAGCGCTACTGCTATTGTACATAGCAATAGCGTTGCCCTCTGACCAGCGCTACTGCTAAATAGCAGTAGCGGTGATTGCTCAACAACGCTACTACTATGGTTGCCTTATCCACACCCTGCCCGTCCCGCGCGCGTCCCTCACTCTCCCCTCACACTCTCACTCGCCCACTACTCCGTCACGCGTCGTCGTCGCCCCCAAGGTATCTTCCTCCCTCCCTCCTCCTCTCGCCTCCCTCCTCTCTCCCTCCTCCCACGACACTCCTCTCTCCTTCCTCCTCACGCCGGCGGCCCTCGCTCCTTCCTCCTCTCCCTCGTCCGACCGCCGCCCTGCTCCCTGCTCCCTGATACGTCTCCAATGTATCTATAATTTATGAAATATTCATGCCATGTTTACAGTAGTTTTATATGATTTTGGTATGATTTGATTAGAACTAACCCGGACTAACACTGTTTTCAGCAGAATTATCATGGTGTTGTTTTTGTGCAGAAATAAAAATTCTCGGAATGCGCTGAAAATCAGCGGAGAATTTTTCTGGAAAATATAAAAAAATACTGGAACAAAGAGTTACTGGAGGGGAGTCCCGTGGGCCCCACGAGGGTGGAGGGCACACCCCTTGCCTCATGGACTCTCCATGGGCCCCCCTGACTTGTTCTCGACGCCAGTCTCTCCTATAAATACCCAAACCTCCAGAAAATAATCTAGATCAGAAGTTCCACCGCCGCAAACCTCTGTAGCCACGAGAAATCAATCTAGACCCTCTCTGGTACCCTGCCGGAGGGGGCCATCATCACCGGAGGCCATGGGGAAGGATCACAGAGGGGCCTTCATCGCCATGGAGGCCAAGGACCAGAGGGAGAACCTCTACCCATCCAGGGGGAGGCCATGGAGGAGGAAGCACAAGGGGGAGAACCTCTCCTCCTCTCTCTCGATGGCACCAGAGTGCCATCGGGAGGGGAATCATCGTTGCGGTGATCGTCTTCATCAACATCACCATCACCATCGCCATCCTAGTCTCTTTTACATGGTCCACTCTCCCGCACCCCGCTGTAATCCCTACTTGAACATGGTGCTTTATGCCACATATAATGATCAAATGATGTGTTGTCATCCTATGATGTTTTGAGTAGATATCCTTTGTCTTTGGGTTGATTGATAATCTAGATTGGTATGAGTTGTATGTTTTATTTTGGTGTTGTACTATTGTGCCCTCCGTGTCACGCAAGCGTGAGGGATTCCCGTTATAGGGTGTTGCAATAAGTTCATGATTCGCTTATAGTGGGTTGCTTGAGTGATAGAAGCATAAATCCGAGTAAGGGGGTTGTTGCGTATGGGATAAAAGGGAACTTGATACGTTAATGCTATGGTTGGGTTTTACCTTAATGATATTTAATAGTTGCGGATGCTTGCTAGAGTTTCCAATCATAAGTGCATATGATCCAAGAAAAGAAAGTATGTTAGCTTATGCCTCTCCCTCATATGAAATTGCAATAGTGATTACCGGTCTTGTTAACAATTGCCTAGGATAATTCCGCACACCAACCCATCATTAGTCCACACTCGCTATTTATAATATTTAGTAATATATTCTAACTTTATGATAACAGCACCTACTTTTATAATTTAGCTCTCCGATATCATGCAAAGTTATCCTCTTCATACCCACAACATAGTTTTATTTCTCGTTTCTAGTTGGAAGCAAATATTCGGTGTACGCAGAGTCGTATCAGTGGCAGATAGGACTTGAGAGAATATTGATCTTACCTTTAGCTCCTTGTGTGTTCGACACTCCATACTTATCACTTCCATCTTTGGGAATTGATACGATGATTTCCTGCACTTGGGGATAATCAAGCTCTTTTCTGGCGCCGTTGCCGGGGAGCAATAGCGTGGGGTTGATATTCTTGTGTATGCTTGTTTGCTTTCTTCACTAAGTAGTTTTTGTTTTCCTTTTTTCTTGTTTTGCTTAGTTGTGGGTGAAACATACAAAAAATTAACAGAATGAAAATACAAAAAGATTCACTTGCCTCTTATACCTATTTTTTTTCAAAAAGAGAAGTGATTGGAAAGTTATGCATTGGAGAAGTGAGGGTCGACCTTGAACACTTGTGTTCATGCTCATGGAAACAATGTAGAATTTTTCATGGAAGTTTCTCTGAAAATAATTATCCCCTTGTATATATCCATCGTATTATAAAAATAATGTGCCAAGCTTTGGTTCTAGGATGATTAGATTGCTTGTTTACTATATGCAGTACAAAAAAATAAACTTTGGTTGTAGCGCGTGAATTTACATTTTTACTGGAAAGTCAAATGGGTCTGAAACTTTTTGCACATTACTTCTGTAAAAATTGTTTAAATTTTCATATTTTTTTGAATTTATGGAGTTACAGAAGTTTACTAAATTTCCATATTACTACAGACTGTCCTGTTTTTGACAGATTTTGTTTTCTATGTGTTGTTCGCTTATTTTGATGAATCTATGGGTAGTAGGGGGGGTATGAACCATGGTGAAGTTGGAATACAGTAGATAAAGTGCTAATATGAAATTAGAATGAGTTTACAACAGTACCTAAAGGTAGTGATTTGCTTTAGTATACTAACGGATCTCACAAAGTTTTTGTTAAGTTTTTGTGGATGAAGTGTTTGAAGAACGAGGAGTTACCGATGTGAGAAGAATAAAGAGGGGCAAGAGTTCAAGCATGGGGATGCCCAAGGCACCCCAAGTAAATATTTCGAAGATACTCAAACATCTAAGCTTGGGGATGCCCCGGTTGGCATCCCATCTTTCTTCTTCAACAATTATCGATATATCTCGGTTTTTGTTTTGTTCACATGATTTGTGTCCTTTGAGTTTTTCTTTTTATTTAGGAACCATGCTAGTATGAGATAGCCCTTCATTGATTTATAGAATGCTTCATGTGCTTGACTTATATCTTTTGAGTATGATCTTATAGAATGCTCTTTGTGGTTCACTTAAATCTTTTGAGTATGGTTTTATAGAATGCTTCATGTGCTTCACTTATATTTTTGAGCTTGGATGTTGGATAGTATATATTAATTGTAGAATGCTCCATGAACTTCATTTATGTCTTTTGGAGTATGAATAATACTATCATTAAAAGTGGATTTGGAAGAGTGTCAACTTTAGGAATTAGTGATCCCACTAATTTGGAGGGTGTTAAATCTTAGTGTGTGATAACCCAGGAGTATAGGGGATTGTTTGTAGCCTTCTTTGATAAATAAGAGTGTCGAACCCAACGAGGAGCTAAAGGCAGAACAAATATTCCCTCAAGTTCTATCGACCACCGATACAACTCTACGCACACCTGATGTTTACTTTACCTAGAACAAGTATGAAATTATTTTGCAAGAATAAAACTACGAGTACTTGGCGAGAATAAAACTACGAATAAAATGCAAGGTAGTAAAAGTAGATAGCTTTTGTCAACAAGAAAGTCATTTGTCCCTAGGAAGTCGATGACAAGTACCGCTAATCATTCCTGTAATTTTATATGAGGGAGAGGCATGAGCTAACATACTATCTCTACTTGGATCATATGCACTTATGATTGGAACTCTAGCAAGCATCTACAACTACTAAAGATCATTAAGGTCGTGAAACCCAACCATAGCATTCAGTATCAAGTCCTCTTTACTCCCATACGCCATAACCCACTTATCCGCGTTTAGCCTGTTGTAACCCCGCAACACTGATAATAAGAAAACAATGAACATATTGCAACACCCTACAGTGGGGCCCCCTCACATTTGTGCGAGGACGGAGGGCACCGTAGGACCGCACCATAAATAATTATACAATCATACCAACCAAGATCATGATTAACCCATAGGACAAAACAGATCTACTCAAACATCATAGGATAACCATAGATCATTGGGGAATAATATATGGAGTTGAGCACCATGTTTAAGTAGATATTATAGCAGGGATAAGGGGTGTTACACCGCTGCAAAGAGGGGAGAGATTTGGTGTTGATGGTAGCAAGACTGTTGATGTAGATCGCCGTCACGATCCTAGCCCCGGCTGCACTCCGGTGCCACTGTGAGAGAGGGGGAGAGAGCCTCCCTCCTTCTTCTTCTTCCTTGGCCTCCCCCTAGATGGGAGGAGGGTTCCCCCTCTGGTCAATGGCCTCCATGGCGGCGGAGGGGCAGGAGCCCCTCCGAGATTGGATCGCCCTCTCTGTTCTCTTCTGTTTCGCGTTCCCGAGATTTGGCCCTTCACGGTTTCTTAAATTCTCGAAGATCCATAAATCCGATTGCGCTGATCTTTTTACATGATTTTTTTCGGATATAAGCTTCCTTGCGCCCGAAGTATAGCTCCAACTGACTTTCGAGGAGGGCACGATACACCAGGGTGCGCCTGGGCCTGGTGGCGCGCCCTGGTGGGTTGTGGTGGCCTTGGGCCTCTGTTTACGTTGATTCCACCTCCTAAAATTCACAAATATTCCAAAATAATTCTCCGTAGAGTTTCATCACGTTTGGACTTTGTTTGATATGGATTTTATGCGATACAAAAACATGCAACAAACAGGAACTGACACTGGCACTGAATAAGTAAGTTAGTCCAAATAAATCATATAAAAAGTTGCCAAAAGTATGTAAAAGTTGAATAATATTGGCATGAAACAATAAAAAATTATAGATACAACGGAGACGTATCAGCATCCCCAAGCTTAATTCATGCTCGTCCTCGAATATGTAAATGATAAAAAAGGAAATTTTTGATGTGGAATGATATCTAACATAAACTTGATCATATATCTAGTCATGGCATGAATATTAAAACATAGGTGGTTCAAAGCAATAGTCTATAATTTGACACAAAGACATCAATACTCAGGCATCCCAATAAACAATCATGTCTTTCAAAATATTAATTCTAAAAACGTTATCCCTACAAAATCATATAGTCTTGTCATGCTCTGTCTTCCTAACATAAAGTGTAAATCATGTACTATCCCGGTGCAGACAAGCAATTGGTTCATACTTTTTAACGCGCTTCAGCTCTTTCAACCCTCACGCAATATATGAGCGCAAGCCATGGATATAGCACTACGGGTGGAATAGAGTATGATGATAGGGGTAAATATATAGAAGACAAAAAAGTAAGAAAGTCTCACATCGACGCGGCTAACCAACGGGCTATGGAGATGCCCATCAATTGATATCAACATGAGGAGTAGGGATTGCCATGCAACGAATGCACTAAGAGCTATAAATATATGAAAGATCCATATGAAAACTAAGTGGGTGTGCATCTAATCCTGTAATGAAAAATTCCCACTAGTATATGAAAGTGACAACATATGAGGCTCTCCATATGAAAAACATGGTGCTACTTTGAAGAACAAGTGTGGTAAAGGATACTAACAATGCCCCTTATCTCTTTGTTTATTTTTCTTTTTCTTTTTTTCTTTCTTTTTTTTCTTTTCTTTTTTTTTTCTTTTTCTTTTTTTCTCTCTCATTGTCCGGAGTCTCATCCCAACTTGTGGGGGAATCATAGTCTCCATCATCCTTTCCTCACTGGGGCACTGCTCTAAAAATGATGATCATCACACTTCTATTTACTTATAACTCAAAAGGAATAAAAATTACAACTCGATACCTATAACAAAATATGACTTTATATGAATGCCTCTGGCAGTGTACCAGGAGGTGCAATGATCTAACGTAACATGTATGAAAAATGATGCACGGTGGCTGAGCCACAACTACTATGTTAGCTATATGATCATGCAAAGCAATATGACAATGAATGCTCAAGTCATCAAAACAGAAGCGGTGGAAGTTGCATGGCAATATATCTCGGAATGGCTATGAAAAGGCCATAATAGGTAGGTATGGTGGCTATTTTGAGGAAGATATAATAAGGCTTATGTGTGATAGAGCGTATCATATCACGGGGTTTGGATGCACCTGCGAAGTTTGCATCGACTCTCGAGGTGAGAAAGGGCAATGCACGGTACTGTAGAGGCTACCAAATTGCGGAAAGGTAAGAGTCTGTATAATCCATGGACTCACATTAGTCATAAAGAACTCATATACTTATTGCAAAAGTTTATTAGCCCTCGAAGCAAAGTACTACTACACATGCCCCTAGGGGGGAGGTTGGTAGGAGTTAACCATCGCGCGCCCCCGACCTTCACACAAAGATAGACAATCAAGGATAAATGTGCTCCAACTTCCTGGCATAACGAGAGACTATACGTGCATGCTTCGGGAATCAAAAACCTTAACACCAATATTCTTACTAACCACAACCATTTAGTAGTACCTCCCACATATTATCATCTCTATATCGCAAAACTATTGCAAGGAATCAAACATATCATATTCAGTGATCCATAAGTTTTATGTAGGATTTTTATGACTAACCATGCAAATGACCAATTCCATTTGTCTCTCTAAATAGATGTAAATGAAGAATGAGAGTTTAATTCTTTCTAAAAGTATCATGCTCTAACAAATATAAGTGAAGCAAGAGAGCATTCTATGAACATCGGTCTTCTATGTCAAGAGAAACACGCAATCTACACTTCAAATTATATAAGTGAAGCACATGAAGCATTCTATAAAGCCATAATCAAAAGATATAAGTGAAGTGCAATGAGCATTCTATAAATCAACCATGGACTATCTCATACCAGCATGGTGCATAAAAGAAAAAAGAAAACTAAATGCAAAAGACGCTCCAAGATTTTCACATATCACATGAACAAACGAAGACGAAAACATACTGATACTTGTTGAAGAAGGATGGGATGCCTTTCGGGGCATCCCCAAGATTAGACGCTTGAGTCTCCTTGACTATTTACTTGGGGTGCCTTGGGCATCCCCAAGATTGAGCTCTTGCCTCTCCTCCTTCTCCTCATATCGAGACCTCCTCGATCTTTGATCACTTCATCCACACAAAACTCAACAGAAAGCTCAGTAAGACCCGCTAGTATAATAAAGCAAATAACTACTCTAAGTACTATCGAAAATTTGCATTGTAGCTACTATAATATAACTTTTCCATGGCTTATACCATCGATAAAATCGATAGTTTCATCAAAACAAGCAAAACAATGCATCAAAAACAGAATATGTCTTAAACAGGACAGTCTGTAGTAATCTGAACATCTACCATACTTCTGGTACTCCAAAAATTCTGAAAATATTATGACAAAATAAACAATTTGTGTAGCAAGACTGTGCAAAAAGTTTCAGAAACGTTTGACGTTCCAGTAAAAAAATGTAAAATCACGCGCTACAGCCAAACTTTTTGTTTCTGCACCGCACATACCAACAAGCAATCTACCCATCCTAAAGGCAAATCTTGGCACATTATTTTTATAATACAATGGAATTGTACAAGGGGATAACAATTTTTGTGAGAATCTTCATGAAAAATTCTACATTGTTTTCATGAGCATGAACACAAGTGTTCAAAGTCGACCCTCACTTCCGCAATGCATCACCTTTCAATCGCTTCTCTTTTGTGAAAAGTTTTAAGTTCCCCTCTATATTTTTTTGTTAAAACTTTATAAAAGCACTCAACATAAATAAATGACTCTTTAAAAATTTCGGGTTGTCTCCCTGGCAGCGCTTTCTTTAAAGCCATTAAGCTAGGCATAAAGTGCTCAAGTAATGAATCCACCCGGATCCCAAGGTATATCAAAGCCAATTTGAATTAACAATGATTTGGTATTTAGTAGTGAGCACAAATTAACATATATCATGCAATGACGAAGTCTAACCCTCTTCCTATGCATCGGCATGTCATACAAGAACAATTCATGCACATCAAGTAAAGGCCAATACATAGCATAAGTAGTTTCTTGCAATTTTATCGTGTTGGAAACATAGAGAGGTAGAGATGTAGTTCCTCTCTCATAATAATTGCAAGTAGGAGCAGCAAGCACATGCATATTATATTCGTCAAAATTATCACATGCAACGATAAAAGGCAACCCATCAACATTATCCTTAATAAGAACAAACTTCTCCGATAGAGTGTAGTTTGGAGAATCCAAAAAGATAATAGGACTATCATGTGTGGGTGCAATAGCAGCAATTTCATGTTTAACATAAGGAACAATAGCAATTTCATCTCCAATAGCATAATTCATATTGGCATCTTGGCCACAAGCATCATCAAAAAGGGATATTTCAAACGAATCAATGGGATCATAGCAATTATCATAGCATTCATCCTTCGGTAAGAACGAAGGGACATTAAACAATGTATGAGTTGAAGAGTTACTCTCATTCGAAGGTGAGCACGGGTAGCTAATCCGCTCTTACTCCTTTTTTTCTTCGCTCTCCTCATCATCTTTTTCATCTAATGAGCTCACAGTTCCATCAATTCCTTCTTCCATAGACTCCTGCAAAACATTAATCTCTTATTGGACAGCAGAGACTCTCTCAATAAATGCATCAATATCAGAATTGTATTTGTAATTATCATAGCAATATTTAAATATGGCAAACATTTTAGGTCTATAAACTGAATCATCAAAATCTTCAAATTTTTCAAATAAAGGTTCAGTTTCATAAGCACCCATAAAAGCAACAAATTCTCCTATTTGTTCCATATTATAGTAATCATATCTACCATTGGCATAAGAAGCCAATGTTTCATTATCATTAAATTTGCATGAAAAGGGAAGGTGTGGAGCATTCATACTAGAGCAAGAAGTAAAATCATATCTCAAGCATAAATCCCGAGCATACCAATGCAACATATAAATTTGATCCCATAAAAGTTTCCCTTTTTGTGTCAAGCGATAATCCCTAAAGTATTCACGTTGATCCAATGTTACTCCCATTATCAAGTTGAATGGGGTTTTCTCAGGGTTATCAAAGTAGTGCATAATATTTTTCACATAATGAGCATCGAGAGTTTTAGGAGGTTCCCGATCTCCATGAGTAGCAAGTACAACTAATTTTTTAGTGTTTCGTGTTCCATATCCATAACTAAAGATAGAGAACAACTTAGAACAGAAAATAAAACTACTAAGTGATAAAGCAAACAAGCACACACACGAGAATATTTACCCCACGCTATTTATCCCAGGCAACGGCGCCAGAAAAAGGTCTTGATAACCCACAAGTATAGGGGATCGTTTGTAGCCTTCTTCAATAAATAAGAGTGTCGAACCCAACGAGGAGCTAAAGGCAAAACAAATATTTCCTCAAGTTCTATCGACCACCGATACAACTCTACGCACACTTGACGTTTGCTTTACCTAGAACAAGTATGAAACTATTTTGCAAGAATAAAACTACAATTACTTGGCGAGAATAAAACTACGAATAAAATGCAAGGTAGTAAAAGTAGATAGCTTTTGTCAACAAGAAAGTCATTTGTCCCTAGGCAATTGATAACAAGTATCGGTAATCATTCTTGTAATTTTATATGAGGGAGAGGCATGAGCTAACATACTATCTCTACTTGGATCATATGCACTTATGATTGAAACTCTAGCAAGCATCCACAACAACTAAAGATCATTAAGGTCATGAAACTCAACCACAGCATTAAGTATCAAGTCCTCTTTTGATGCGACCCGATGTGATGTCGTTACCAATCGTGTTTACAAAAGCAATCAAGAAAGAAAGGACAAGTACGTCGTGCTGGCACTACGTCGGCCAGTCATGACAACAAGGAGTTCAGAGAAGATGTCGGTATTGCGTCCAGTGTTTGCAGCAGAAGGTGGATGTGGAAGCCGTTCTACGGCCACTGTCTACGGTGTAGCTGCGCCCGCAATGTATTCAGGAAGGTGGCGAGGTACCATGCAAGTTAAGCCTACATTTACTAAAGAGAAGGGGCGTACATATTTATCAAACCAGGATGAAGCGTGTCATGAACGTGAGACAAATCAATATCAGAATGTTCTAAAAGGGAAGGCTCAGACTAGAGGGAAAAGAGGCGTACCTAGCCAGTTATTTTGGCATCTTGTGATCAGCTTGCCGAATTTTTAAATTAGTTAATTTGTGATTAGTTTAGATTTGAGAGAGAAAGAGTCTGTATCTATTTTTATTGTTACACATGAGTCCGTGTCTATCTTTTATGGTTATAGTCGGTTTAGCTTAGGTTGTGCGTCGCCTATATAAAAGGGCCAGCTTCGGCCGTGTACAGGGGATTGGTTTTTTGGCTGGGGAAACAGAAACTATAAGCCGGGGTATCTTCCTTTGGCGATGAGTTATTTCGTGTGATTTGTTGAGAAGCTTTATTAAGAATTGCTTTGTGCTTTTGGCGAGAGATTAGAGGCGCCGTCTCTAATTTGCTGCTGATTCTTAGAGGATCGTCCACGTACTTCTTATTCAAGGTGTGCGTGCTATTTTGCGGTGATTGCATCTATAAGATCGTGAGCGCCACGTGGTTCAGGTGATATTGTACCGTGAAAGATTAGGAAAATTATTCGCGCCGTCGTTTTTCTGTCGAAGGTTGCATCAAGTGGTATTCAGAGCAAGGTTGATCACGGTACAATTTTTTTTCCTACTATCTGATTCAATTGTTTGAAAGATGGTGAACTCGCAGCATGAGAAATCTGATCATGAGGAAGGCGATGAACTTCCGGAAGATCTGGAGATAAGTGATGATTTGTGTATCCATCTGATGTCGATCAAGGGAGCCAACAAGAAGCTTGGGACAAGGGTTGAGGAATTGTCTGCAAATATTGTAGGCGTCGAGGACAGGTTGAACGAGCGTCTGACTGCTAGCGACCGACAGCGCACTGATAGTTTATAGGTGGTGACCGAGAGTCTTAATCGGCTCACTGCAGTAGTTCAGCGCCTTCAGGCGAGAGATGTGGCACCCCGGCAGTCCCGCTCACCACGACGACGTCGTGACCGTGACCACGACGATGGTGGTGATTTTTCTGAGGATTTCGATGCCCTTGGAGGCTTACATCACCGACCACGGCATGATGTTGGGGCTCACCGCTATGCTGGGCGGGGCCGTGACTATGGCGGCAAAGCCCATGAGGGTGATGGCTTGGGTCGAATCAAGATAACCATACCAGAATTCTCGGGACGTTGTGCCGACCCGGAGAAATATTTGGAGTGGGAGATGCGCATAAATCAGATTTTTGATGGTCACAACTACTCCGAAGAGAAGAAGGTTCGTGTTGCATCAATGTAATTTATAGAGTATGCTCTTGTATGGTGGGATAATAAAAACCGTACTCACGAGCGACCAGCGACATGGGCTGACATGAAGCGAATCATGAGGGAACGTTTTGTGCCTGCTTACTACACTCGCCAGCTTCATAGTAGACTGCATCGGTGCAAGGTACAAAATCAGTTGATGAGTACTACAAAGAGATGCAAGTTTTGATGATCCGTACGACTGTGCGTGAGTCTGCGGAGGCGACCATGGTACGTTTCTTTGAGGTGTTGGAAGAAAAGATTCGTGACCGTGTTGATTTAATGCAATATAATGATATTCATGAGTTACTTCATCAAGCGGAGCATGCTGAACGTTGGGTATTGGAGAAGCAAGTTTCAGAGAATTGTCCGACTTACAACACTGGGCGACGTGGTTCTTCTCCTGTTGAGGGTGGGTTTAGTGCTAAACCGACTCCTTCTTATAAGTCGGGAAGCATTGAACAGAGCAAAGTGGCGGCTGCGCCAAAGGAGGTTTCTCATGTTTCATCTAATGCGTCTTCATCTCATCATCGTAATATTATTTGCCACAAGTGTGGAGGACGTGGACACATGAAGCATGAATGTTCCAATCAACGAAGGGTTCTACTTGTTGATGCGGAATATATTTCAGAATCTGAAGATGAGATGCCTAAGTTAGAGGATGGAATCGAAGGAGGTCATGGTGATACCACACTATGTTATCCTCAAGATGATCCTGATATGGAGAGTTTGCTAGCACATAAGGTCCAACGAGATGACAAGACCATTGTTGAACAAGGACAACGGCGGAGTATTTTTCAAACTGCATGTACCATCAAGGGAGAAGTTTGCAAACTGATAATTGATGGTGGCAGTGCTAGCAACATGATTAGCAAGGATGTGGTGGATTCTCTTTCGTTGCCAACATGGGAGAACCCAAAACCATACTATATGAAGTGGATAAATGATGTAGGCAAAGTAAAGGTAACACACAGGGTGAAGGTGCCTTTTTCTGTTGATGGCTATCTTGACAAAGTGGAATGTGATATTATGCCACTACATGTCTATCATCTTATTTTGGAGCGTCCTTGGCAGCACGATGTTAACGCTCTTCATCATGGACGAACCAATAGGTACACTTTTATGCATAAGGGTGTGTTCTATGCTATTTCTCCCAGAGATGCAGCGGATATAAAGTGCACCATAGAAGTATTCAAGAAAAAGACCACTAAATATAGATCGAAACCGAGGATGGTTTCCTTTCAAGGGAAGGAGGATGATGCGACCTGATGTGATGTCGTTACCAATCGTGTTTACAAAAGCAATCAAGAAAGAAAGGACAAGTACGTCGTGCCGGCACTACGTCGGCCAGTCATGACAACAAGGAGTTCAGAGAAGATGCAGGTATTGCGTCTAGTGTTTGCAGCCGAAGGAGGATGTGGAAGCCGTTCTAAGGCCACTGTCTACGGTGTAGCTGCGCCCGCAATGTATTCAGGAAGGTGGCGAGGTACCATGCAAGTTAATCCTACATTTACTAAAGAGAAGGGGCGTACATATTTATCAAACCAGGATGAAGCGTGTCATGAACGTGAGACAAATCAATATCAGAACGTTCTAAAAGGGAAGGCTCAGACTAGAGGGAAAAGAGGCATACGTACCTAACAGTTATTTTGGCATCTTGTGATCAACTTGCCGGATTTTTAAATTAGTTAATTTGTGATTAGTTTAGATTTGAGAGAGAAAGAGTCCATATCTATTTTTATTGTTACAGATGAGTCCGTGTCTATCTTTTATGGTTATAGTCGGTTTAGCTTAGGCTGTGCGTCGCCTATATAAAAGGGCCGGCTTCGGCCGTGTACAGGGGATTGTTTTTTTGGCTGGGGAAACACAAACTATAAGCCGGGGTATCTTCGTTTGGCGATGAGTTATTTCGTGTGATCTGTTGAGAAGCTTTATTAAGAATTGCTTTGTGCTTTTGGCGAGAGATTAGAGGCGCCGTCTCTAATTTGCTGCTGATTCTTAGAGGATCGTCCACGTACTTCTTATTCAAGGTGTGCATGTTGTTTTTGTGGTGATTGCATCTATAAGATCGCAAGCCCACGTGGTTCATGTGATATTGTACCGTGAAAGATTGGGAAAATTATTCGCACCGTCGTTTTTCTGTCGAAGGCTGCATCATCTTTACTCCCATACGCCATAACCCACTTATCCGCGTTTAGGTTGTTGTCACCCGCGCAACACTTACAATAAGCAAACCATGAACATATTGCAACACCCTACAACAGGGGCCCCTCACGTTTGCGCGAGAAAGAAGGGCACCGTAGGACAACACCATAAATAAAATATACAATCATACCAATGTAAAAGTTGAATAATATTGGCATGAAGCAATCAAAATTTATAGATACGACGGAGACGTATCAGTGTGATATTTATGAAAGTGGATTTGGAGTGGTCTTGACTTTAGTTAGTAATGATTCCACTATTTCGGAAGAGGTTCCAATTGATTATGTGAACAAAGTTGCTACCTATGATGACATGTATGCTGTAAGGGAATATGTTAACCATGAAACTTGTCATCATCATTTTAATTTTCAATTGGATTGTGCCTCACATGATAGTTATTTTGTTGAGTTTGCTCCCACTATTCTGAATGAGAAGAATTTTGCTTATGTGGAGAGTAGTAAAATTTCTATGCTTATAGATCATGGAAAGAATGCTTTATGTAATGGTTGTATTGTTAAACTCATTCATGATGCCACTGAAGATTATTATGAGGGAGGAATATATGCTTGTTGGAATTGCACTAATATCAAGTTTCCCCTCTATGTGCTCAAAGTTTTGAAGTTATGCTTATTTTGCCTTCCTATGCTAGTTGATTCTTTTTACCATAAATTGTGTGCTAAAAAAATACCTAGGCATAGGAAGTGTGTTAGACTTAAATGTGCTAGTCATATTCTTCATGATGCTCTCTTTATGTTTCAATTCTTATCCTTTATGTGAGCATCATTGAAATCATCATGCCAAGCTAAAAGGCATTAAAGAAAAGTGCTTGTTGAGAGACAACCCAATATTTACCCTTACTATTTTTATGTTTTCACATGATTAAGATACTGTAGTAATCATGTTTTATAGCTTTTGTTTCAATAAAGTGCCAAGTAAGACCTTTGGAAAGACTTGGGTGAAAGTTAATGTGATTTTGCTGTAAAAAACAGAAACTTTGCGCTCACGAGACTAGTTGTCATGTTTTATAGAAGAGTGCTTTTGAGTTTATTATTTTTGCAGAAGATTAATAAACAAATTGCTCATGTCCACCAAATTATTTCATAAAATTTAGAGTAGCATAAGTATGGTTGTTATTCAGATCATTACAGACTATTCTGTTTCTGACAGATTCTGTTTTCATTGCATAGTTTGATTGTTTTCTTGTTTCTATGGATTATATTTCTCAATATAAATTGTAGAAATGATATGGTACAGTAGACATTGTGTGAAAACAATTATGAATCTTGTCTTTGACAGTACCAAAGTGAATGGTTTACTCTTTATCATACTAACCCATCTCACGAAGTTCCATTAAGTTTTGTGTGATTGAAGTTTTCAAGTTTTGGGTGAGATATTGATATGAGGAGAATAAGGAGTGGAAAGACCCTAAGATTGGGGATGCCCAAGGCACCCCAAGATAATATTCAAGGAAGACTCAAGCACCTAAGCTTGGGGATGCCCCGAAAGGCATCCCCTCTTTCGTCTTCAAAACTATCGGTATACCTTACTCGGAGCTATATTTTTATTCATCACATGATATGTGTTTTGCTTGGAGCGTATTTTTAATTTTACTTGCTGTTTGAATAAAATCATAGGGTCTGAAATCTTGAATGAAAAAGAATCCTCCCATGGCTAGTTAATTATTTGACTACTCAGTGTTCTTCACTTATATCTTTTTGGAGTAGTTTGTCATTTACTCACATGCTTCACGTATATCATATGAGTAAATGGTTGAATGAATTGAATATCATAAATTTGAATTTATATATGTTTGATATGCTTATACCATGGGGAGTAATGACTTCACGCATAATAAGTGTAGGTGGTAAATTTATTGAAAGTTAGCAAACATAGTATTGGTCACTTGAACAATTCATGAAAGAATATTGAAGGAAGAGAGATTTCACATATAAATATACTATCTTGGACATCTTTTGTAATTGTGAGCACTCATTAAAATATAACATGCTAAAAAATTGATGTTGGACAAGGAAGACAACTTAATGGGTTATGTTTTCCTATATTCGAAACGTTATATTGTCTTGGATCATCCAACATGTTGAGCTTGCCTTTCCCTATCATGCTAGACAAATTCTTTGCACCAAGTAGAGATACTACTTGTGCTTTCAAACATCCCCTAACCCATTTTTGCCATGAGAGTCCACCATTCCTACCTATGGATTGAGTAAGATCCTTCAAGTAAGTTGTCATCGATGCAAGCAATAAAAAATGCTCCTTAAATATGTATGATCTATTAGTGCGAAGAAAATAAGCTTTATACGAGCTTGCGATATGGAAGAAATAAAAGCGACGAACTGCATAATAAAGGTCCTTATCACAAGCGGCAATATAAAGTGACGTTCTTTTGCATTAAGATTGTATACATCCCACCATAAAAGCGCATGACAACTTCTGCTTCCCTCTGCGAAGGGCCTATCTTTTACTTTCATCTTCTATCCTTATACAAGAGTCATGGTGATCAACACCTTTACTTTTTACACTATTTCCTTTGGCAAGCACTTTGTATTGGAGCGATCTGGATATATATATCTACTTGGATGTAGGTTTTCATAAATTATTATTGTTGACATTACCCTTGAGGTAAAAGGTTAGGAGGCGAAACTATAAGCCCCTATCTTTCTCTGTATCTGATTCAAACTTTGAACCCATAAATATCACATGAGTGTTAGCAATTGTGAAAGATTGAATGATAGTTGAGTATGTGGAGTTTGCTGAATCAAAGCTCTTACATAGACCCTCCCGAATATAAGATGAATTACAATTGTTTGATGACTAAGAGCATGGTTTGTTAGTTTTCAAGAAAGTTTATGATCTATACTTTAACATGTGAACAACTTGTTACTTGATCATGAGAAGTTTTATGAGTTGAGCTACTTTTATGACATATAATGATGCTATAAAAGTGATTGAAACTACCATTGATCAAACTTAAGCACTTGCTAGCATTCACACTTCATAAATTATTTCTTTTATCATTTACCTACTCGAGGACGAGCAGGAATTAAGCTTGGGGATGTTGATACATCTCCAACGTATCTATAATTTATGAAGTATTCATGCCATGTTTACAATAGTTTTATATGATTTTGGTATGATTTGATTAGAACTAACCCGGACTGATGTTGTTTTCAGTAGAACTACCGTGGTGTTGTTTTTGTGCAAAAGTAAAAGTTCTCGGAATGCGCTGAAAATCAACGGAGAATTTTTCTGGAAAATATAAAAAATACTGGAACAAAGAGTTACTGGAGGGGAGTCCCATGGGCCCCACGAGGGTGGAGGGCACGCCCCCTACCTCGTGGGCTCTCCGTGGGGCCCCCTAACTTGTTCTCAACGCCAATCTCTCCTATAAATACCCAAACTTCCAGAAAACAACCTAGATCATAAGTTCCGCCGCCGCAAGCCTTTGTAGCCACGAGAAATCAATCTAGGCCCTCTCTGGCACCCTGTCGGAGGGGACCATCATCACCGGAGGCCATGGGGAAGGATCTCGGAGGGGCCTTCATCACCATGGAGGCCAAGGACCAAAGGGAGAACCTCTCCCCATCCAGGGGAAGGCCATGGAGGAGGAAGCACAAGGGGGAGAACCTCTCTTCCTCTCTCTCTCGGTGGCGCCGGAGTGCCATCGGGAGGGGAATCATCGCCATGGTGATCGTCTTCATCAACATCACCATAACCATCACCATCCTCATCTCTTTTACGCGGTGTACTCTCCCGCACCCTGCTGTAATCCCTACTTGAACATGGTGCTTTATACCACATATTATGATCCAATAATGTGTTGCCATCCTATGATGTTTTGAGTAGATATCCTTTGTCTTTGGGTTGATTGATGATCTTGATTGGTATGAGTTGTATGTTTTATTTTGGTGCTGTCCTATTGTGCCCTCCATGTCACGCAAGCGTGAGGGATTCCCGTTGTAGGGTGTTGCAATATGTTCATGATTCACTTATAGTGGGTTGCTTGAGTGACAGAAGCATAAACCCGAGTGACGGGGTTGTTGTGTATGGGATAAAAGGGGACTTGATATGTTAATGTTATGGTTGGGTTTTACCTTAATGATCTTTAGTAGTTGCGGATGCTTGCTAGAGTTCCAATCATAAGTGCATATGATCCAAGAAGAGAAAGTATGTTAGCTTATGCCTCTCCCTCATATGAAATTGCAATAGTGATTACCAGTCTTGTTAACAATTGCCTAGGATAATTTCGCACACCGACCCATCATTATTCCACACTCGCTATTTATAATATTTAGTAATATATTCTAACTTTATGATAACAACACCTATTTTTATATTTTAGCTCTCCGATATCATGCAAAGTTATCCTCTTCATACCCACAACATAGTTTTATTTCTCGTTTCTAGTTGGAAACAAACGTTCGGTGTACGTAGAGTCGTATCAGTGGCAGATAGGACTTGAGAGAATATTGATCTTACCTTTAGCTCCTTGTGGGTTCGACACTCCATACTTATCACTTCCATCTTTGGGAATTGCTACGATGATTTCCTGCACTTGGGGATTATCACTCCCTCTTCCCACTACCCTCCTCTCTCCTCCCTTCCCAGCCGCCCAAAGCCCTCACTCCTCCCTCCTCCTCCTCCCTGTCAGTGTCAAAACTGGCAGATCTCGGGTAGGGGGTCCCGAACTGTGCGTCTAAGGATCAAAGGTAACAAGGAGGCAGGGGACACAATGTTTACCCAGGTTCGGGCCCTCTTGATGGAGGTAATACCCTACTTCCTGCTTGATTGACTATGATGAGTATAGAGGTTTACAAGAATTGATCTACCTCGAGATCATAATGGCTAAACCCTAGATGTCTAGCATGTATGATTGTCCCTCGCCTATGGACTAAGCCCTCCGATTTATATAGGCACCGGAGGGATCTAAGGTTATACAAAGTCGGTTACAGAGAAGGAAAGGTACATGATACGAATCGCCAAGCTCGCCATCCATGCAAAGGAGAGTCCTATCCAGACACAGGGGAGGTCCTTCCATCTTGTATCTTCATGGCCCATCAGTCCAGCCCATATCACATAGCCCGGACGCCCGAGGACCCCTTAGTCCAAGACTCCCTCAGTAGCCCTTGAACCAGGCTTCAATGACGATGTATCCTGCGCACAGATTGGCTTCGGCATTGCAAAGCGGGTTCCTTCTTCGAATACTCCAACACAGTCTTCCACGCAAAACATCTGTATCCGGCTTTATTAAATAACTACATCCTTAAGCTGTATGGGCAAAAAATATTCGAAACGAAATAAGCCACATCCATAGGCGATTTTTCCGGCGAGGCGTTATGTCCTTGACTTGTTAGCATTCTGAACCATTTCACAGCCTCGTTTTGTATTTCGAGGCACGACCATCGACACGTCTTGTCAAACAAGAGATCGTGTCCCCTTATCACGGGATTTTTATAATGAGGGTTTGGGTTATCCAACTGTGCCATTCACACGTCCCGTTGGGAATAGGCGAGATTTAAGGCTTGTGAGGGGGCGCTTGACATCCACTGCCTTTATAAGAAGATAAGGATCCGCCTTTTTACCCCACGCCTTCTTCCTCCTCTAACTATACGCCATTCGAGCTCCAGCGCCCAAATCACAATCCTTTCCATCGCCACCAAGCACTCCTAGCCATGTCTGGCTCTGGAGCGCGGGGCAAGTGGATGGCCTCCTCTGTTACAGAGGAGAACATCAAAGAGCTCCGGGAGGCTGGATATCTGGCCACTGATACGTCTCCAACGTATCTACTTTTCCAAACACTTTTGCCCTTGTTTTGGACTCTAACTTGCATGATTTGAATGAAACTAACCCGGACTGACGCTGTTTTCAGCAGAACTGCCATGATGTTGTTTTATGTGTAGAAAAGAAAAGTTCTCGGAATGTCCTGGAAATCAATAGAGGCACTTTTTGGAATTAATAAGAATTTTTGGTGAAAGAATTAATGCCAGGGGGCCCACAGCCTGTCCACGAGACAGGGAGGCGCCCCCCCTAGGGCGCGGCCTCCTATCTCGTGGCCCCCCCTGGACCTCCTCCGACCTCAACTCCAACTCCATATATTCCGTCTTGGGGAGAAAAAAATCAGAGAGAAAATTTCATCGCATTTTACGACACGGAGCCGCCGCCAAGCCCTAATCTCTCGGGAGGGCTGATCTGAAGTCCGTTCGGGCTCCGGAGAGGGGGATTCGTCGCCGTCGTCATCATCAACCATCCTCCATCACCAATTTCATGATGCTCACCGCCGTGCGTGGGTAATTCCATCGTAGGCTTGCTGGATGGTGATGGGTTGGATGAGATTTACCATGTAATCAAGTTAGATTTGTTAGGGTTTGATCCCTAGTATCCACTATGTTATGAGATTGATGTTGCTATGACTTTGCTATGCTTAATGCTTGTCACTAGGGCCCGAGTGCCATGATTTCAGATCTGAACCTATTATGTTTTCATGAATATATGTGTGTTCTTGATCCTGTCTTGCAAGTCTATAGTCACCTATTATGTGTTATGATCCGACAACCCCGAAGTGACAATAATCGGGATACTTCTCGGTGATGACCGTAGTTTGAGGAGTTCATGTATTCACTATGTGTTAATGCTTTGGTCCGGTTCTCTATTAAAAGGAGGCCTTAATATCCCTTAGTTTCCACTAGGACCCCGCTGCCACGGGAGGGTAGGACAAAAGATGTCATGCAAGTTCTTTTCCATAAGCACGTATGACTATTTACGGAATACATGCCTACATTACATTGATGAATTGGAGCTAGTTCTATATCACCCTATGTTATAACTATTGCATGAGGAATCACATCCGACATAATTATCCATCACTGATCCATTGCCTACGAGCTTTTCATATATTGTTCTTCGCTTATTTACTTTTTCGTTGCTACTGTTACAACTACTACAAAAACCCAAGAGTAAAATTCACTGGTGGTCACTGTACTTATCTTGCTGGTTCACTTAGATCCCTGTACTCAAGAACTTAGTCAATACGGTCATTATATACTCATCTTGATGATTATACGGTCACCGCCTAAACGTACAGCTTCGTATTTTCTCTACGTTGACCGGTCAGCTCTCCACCCCCACGCAGGACCCACCTGTCAGTGAATAGAAGAAAGAAAGAAAGAAAGAGAAGGATAAAATATAGCTGAAGTGGGTAATCGAACCGGAGACTTGCAGGTGAGGGATAACACGCACCAACCACCTGTGCGCGCAAAGAATTCTGTCATTAACAAGAGCTTCACTCATTTATATTCGTTTTTGCGCAAAAGCCTCACTCATTTTATATAGTGTAAAGAACACACGCGTGCAACAAGATTTGGCACACACACGCGCGCAACGCATGTCACACACACGGGTATGTTCTTTTTTAAACGCTAGTGTACGCTCACTATAAAGTACTGTACATGATTTTTTTTGTACAGCTCATAAAAAATATACTATTTCATAATGAAATTTTAACCACATCTACAAATATATGTGTATTTATTTTCAGCCTTTTTTACCTTAAATTTTTATTTTTGAATCTTTTAAAATGTGGAGCCTGAGTGCCAAAAAGCCTCACTCATTTGTTGGCAATTTAGCATACTATAAACATAATCATCTTAATAATGATAATACAAGAGCGATAGATGATGAGGAAAAAATACTAAATATATGAGGGCAGAGAGTATGAACCCATCTTCGAAGAATTTGCAAAGTGATTTGCTGCAAGGAGAACAAAGAACCATAGAAGAAAAATGTTGTACTAGTCCCGGAAGTGTGGACTTGTGTCATTGTGTGGGATGGGTACCCGTTGGTTTGGGAGTTGGAACATTGCACGGGAGGTTAAACCGAATTATTCTCTTGATTAATACTCCCTCCGTTCCAAATTATTGGTCGTAGAAATGGATGAATTTAGAACTAAAATACATCTAGATACCTCCATATCCGCGACAAGTAATTCAGAATGGAGAGAGTACTATTCATTGCTATTTATTTAAGATAACAAAATGTGCGTTGCCTACCCCTAAAAAAATGTGCGCTCAGTAGAAAACACAAAAGCGTGTTGTGCTCAGGTGGCGTGGAAGTTGGAACATTGCACGGGAGATTAAACATTCCCGAATTACTCTCTTGATTAATACTGTTCATTGCAATTTATTTAAGAAAACAAAATGTGCGCTCCGTACCCCTAAAAGAAAGTGCGCTGCGTGCGTGTGTTTGTATTAGGACAAAAGAAATTCGCTCAGTAGAAAACAGCAAGTCTGTTGTGCTTAGGTGGTTAGCGCGAGTGAATCTGGCGGTCAAGCCTCTTGTTCAAATCCTCACTCGCCCAAGAATTTATCTTTCTCTTTATTATTTTCTTCTAATCACTGACAGCTGGGACCCGCATGGGGGTGGGGAGCTGACCGGTCAACATAGTGAAAAATACGAAGCTGTAGGTTTTAGTGGTGACCGTATAATCATCAAGTTGAGTATATAGTGACCGTATTGACTAAGTTCTTAAGTACAGGGACTAAAATGAATCAGTGAGACAAGTACGATGACCATCAAGGAATTTTACTCAAAACCCAAAAACATTTATCTTTACTGTTGCTACCTTTACCTTTATTATCATACCACCTTTGCTACTAAATACTTTGCTGCAGATACTAAGTTATTCAGGTGTGGTTGAATTGACAACTCAACTACTAATACTCAAGAATATTCTTTGGCTCCCCTTGTGTCGAATCAATAAATTTGGGTTGTACTTCACCCTCGAAAGCTGTTGCAATCCCCTATACTTGTGGGTTATCAAGACTAATTTCTGGCGCTGTTGTCGGGGAGCATAGCTCTATTCTCTGAGTCACTTGGGATTTATATCTGTTGATCACTATGAAGAACTTGAAAGATGCTAAGACCAAGATTTTGCCCTCAACTACGAGGGGAGGTAAGGAACTGCCATCTAGCTCTGCACTAGATTCTCCTTCCGTTATTAGTCAGCTTGCGACACCTAAATCTGCTACTGCTATGAATTCTGATATGTCGCATGTTATTGATGATGCCACTTGTGCTATGCATGATGAAACTACTTCTGTGCGTGATACTGCTTTGCCATTAGATGAATTTCTTGATGAACAACTTGCTAGAGTTAGGGGGAATGAAAATATTGAAGAACCTATTATTGACGATAGTGATGATGGACGTTCCCCCAATGATTATGTATTACCTGTTGTTCCTAAGGGTTATGTTATGAATGAAGAACCTGCTATGGAAATTCTTGCTTGCAATGATAGAAATGATCTTAAGAAATTATTAGCTAAATGGAAGCAGCAGTCTCTTAATGATATAATGAAACCCGATCCTGCTTTTGCTACTTCACCTATCTGTGTTACTGATAAGGATTATGAATTCTCTGTTGATCCTGGTATTATTACTTTAGTTGAATCTGATCCTTTTTATGGCCTTGAATCTGAAACTGTTGTGGCACATCTTACCAAGTTGAATGATATAGCCACCCTATTTACTCATGATGAGAAGTCTCGCTATTTATATATCCTTAAGATATTTCCGTTCTCATTAGAGGGTGATGCTAAGACTTGGTATAATTCTCTTGCTCCTGGTTGTGTGCGTAGTCCCCAGGATATGATTTATTACCTCTCTGCTAAATATTTCCCTGCTCATAAGAAACAAGCTGCCTTGCAGAAAATATATAATTTTGTGTAAATCAAAAAAGAGAGTCTCCCATAAGCTTGGGGGAGGCTTATCCGGTTACTTAATGCTTTGCCTGATCATCCTCTTAAGAAAAGTGAAATACTTGATATCTTTTATAATGGACTAACCGATGCTTCCAAGGACCACTTGGATAGTTGTGCTGGTTGTGTTTTCAGGGAAAGAACAGTCGACGAAGTTGAAATATTATTGAATAATATGTTGACTAATGAAAATAATTGGACTATTCCCGAGCCAGTTCCTGAAGTAATTCCTGAACCAATTGAGCCAACTCCTGAGCCTATTCCTAAACCCACTCCGAAGAGGAGAGGTGTTTTATTTCTCAGTCGTGAAGATATGCAAGAGGCAAAGAAATCAATGAAAGAAAAAGGTATTAAAGTTGAAGATGTTAAGAATTTACCACCTATTGAAGAAATACATGGTCTTAATTTACCGCCTGAAGGACCACATTGTCTTGATAACCCGACACAGGTAGTAAAGGTAAATTCTCTCTATAGATACGATAAAGTTGAAATACCCTCTACTAAATTTCATAGCCCTTATTTAGATGAATTTGATGACTTTAAGGCTAGACAAGAAAGTTTTAATGCCTATGTTGGTAGAGAGTTAAAGAATAATGCTTTCGAGATAGGACGCGTATGTGATAATCTGGCTAGAGTTAAAGATGAACTTCACCGCGTTAGCAAATATGCTTCTATGGTTGCTACTCAAGCTGAGCAAGTACTCAAAACTCAAAATGATTTGCTTGATGAATTGAATAATAAAAAAGACTTTGCCGTTAGAGTGGCTACTAGAACTGGTAGAATGACTCAGGAACCTTTGTATCCTGAAGGCCATCCTAAGAGAATCGAGCAAGATTCTCAGAGAAATAATTTAGAGGCACCTAGTTCTTCTAAAAAGAAGAAAAAGAAAGACGATAGAACCTTGCATGCTTCTAGTGAACCTACTGTAGACACACCCGAGAATCCCAATGATATTTCTATCTCTGATGCTGAAACACAATTAGGTGATGAACATGAACCTAGTGATAATGTTAATGATAATGTTCATGTTGATGCTCAACCTAGCAAAGATAATGATGTAGAGATTGAACCTGCTGTTGATCTTGATAACCCACAATCAAAGAATCAACGCTATGATAAGAGAGATTTTGTTGCTAGGAAGCACGGTAAAGAAAGAGAACCATGGGTTCAGAAACCCATGCCCTTTCCTCCTAAACCATCCAAGTCAAAGGATGATGAGGATTTTGAGCGCTTTGCTGAAATGATTAGACCTATTTTCTTACGTATGCGCTTAACTGATATGCTTAAAGTAAATCCTTATGCTAAGTATATGAAGGATATCATCACAAATAAAAGAAAGATACCGGAAGCTGAAATTTCCACCGTGCTTGCTAATTACACTTTTAAGGGTGGAATACCAAAGAAACTTGGAGATCCGGGTGTTCCAACTATACCATGCTCCATTAAAAGAAATTATGTCAGAACTGCTTTATGTGATCTTGGAGCCGGTGTTAGTGTTATGCCTCTCTTTTTATATCGTAGACTTGAATTGAATAAGTTGACACCTATTGAAATATCTTTGCAAATGGCTGATAAATCAACTGCTATACCTGTCGGTATTTGTGAGGATGTGCTTGTTGTGGTTGCAAATGTCACTATCTTAACAGACTTTGTTATTCTTGATATTTCCGAGGACGATAGTATGTCTATTATCCTTGGTAGACCTTTTCTTAATACTGCAGGGGTTGTTATTGATTGCAACAAAGGCAATGTCACTTTTCATGTTAACGGCAATGAGCATATGGTACACTTTCCGAGGAAACAATCTCAAGTTCATAGCATCAATTCTATTGAAAAAGTTCCAACTATCATTTTTGGAGATTTTGAATTTCCTCTCCCTACTGTCAAGAAAAAGTATGATATTCTTATTGTTGGGGATTTTCATATCCCCTTTGAGGTAACTTAGTGTTATTCGAAATTTCTCCGGTTCCGTGTTATTCGGAATGAGTTTGTTAACAAGACTTGATCAACCTTGTTAGCGGGTTCATTTTGATGATCACGAGATGGATGAAACTAGAAGGCACAACCTTATGTACCCTCTTTTTACTTTCTGTTATTTAGATTAAATAAAGCAAAAATAATATTATCCGTCTGTTTTCTGAATTATCCGTGCATTAAAAATAGTCCAAAAAGAAAAGTGCTCCAAATGCCCTGCAAATTTAGTATGATTTTTTCTGAAATATTTGAGGATTTTAGGCACTGAAAACACTGCAGGAGGGGCAAGCACTAGGCCACGAGAGAGGAGGGCGCGCCCCCCCTGTAGGGCGCGCTCCCGTGTCTCGTGGGCCCTGGTGGCTCCCCTCCACTTATGCCAGCACCCACACACTCCATCTTCTACCCAAAAAAATCCCCATCCAGCTCAAGCACGAGTTCTAGCTCGTTTTGCTGCGATTTTCGATCTCTTAGCTCAAAGCTCCATTCACAAAACTGCTTTGGGAGATTGTTGCTTGGTAGGTGAATCCTCCGTTGGTCCAATTAGTTTTTATTCTAGTGCTTTATTCATTGTAAATTTTTGCTGCTTAGGTGACCATGTTCTTGAGCTTGCATGTTAAATTTTTAAGGTCCCAAGCAATTCCAATGCATGATATAGGCTCTAGGCACTTGTAGGAGTAGTTGCTATCAATCTTGTTTAGTTTTATCCACTTTTATTTTGAAGTTACTAAAATTTCAGAAAATTTCAGAAAATGTTAAGGAGGCTTTTTAAAGGCTCTTCTAGCCAAAGCTCTGAGGAAAAACAAGCCAAAGAGAAGGAAAAAGCCAAGTATAATCTTCCTCGCTTAGCGGAAGTACGATCGTGTGAATGACCATGCGAGGATTTCTTGAAAGAAGCCAGAATTCATGAAGACTTTTATGCTTTAATCAAGACTGCAGGCCTCACCGGTTTCATCAACGACCGAATCGATCAGTATCTCTTACTTACCAATAGTTTCGTACGAAACTTTTATTTTTATCCTAAGAAGTCATCGCCTGCAGTATCATTTCATTTATATGATGAATTCAAAGAAATGACTTTACGTCATTTTTGCGCGGTATGTAGGATACCTTATGAGGGAGAATTAGGTGAACCCCATCGTGAAGATGTGGGTGGCTTTGTTAATACTATTGTTGTAGAGGAGCCAAAGAAGGGTTCCGAGGCAAAAATCTCTAGCATACACTTTCCTGTTTTACGCTACTTTACAATATTTGCTAGTAGATGCTTGATTGGTCGTGAAAATAGTGAAAATTTGAGCGTTCCAGATATTATTATTCTTCAACATGCTTTGCTAGGAGACAATACTTTTAATACGAATGCCGTCGTTGCTAAACGGCTAGGCCTGAATCGTACAAAAGGCCTCATATTTGAAGGTATCTATGTTGCACGTCTTGCTAGACATTTTCAGATGCCCATTAGGCATCATGAAGAAAAGGAGACAATATTGCTTCCTCACATTGAATATATAACTCTAACTACGCAACCCGCCTAATGAGAGCCATCGCAGTTTCAAATCCACCTCTCCCGCACGATCTGCCTCGCTGTCCAGCCCCAGTGTACTTTCAATTGTGGTGGTAAAAATCGGGTCGTCCGTATTTCTGTACGCTGCTTTCTCCGTCTAGAGTGGATGATGGTTGGGCCAGGCTTGCGCGCGGGCCTGTCTCGCAGTGGCACCATGTTTGGGTGCCTATGTCCGTGTGGAAAGAAGCTCAGCGCGGATCGTGGGTTGGCAGGCGATCGTGGAGGCGATCATGGGTTGGATGGACATTTTTTACCGTTTTCTCTTGCGCCCAGCTACGGCCCCTCTGCTTCAGGCGCGTCGGGCCCATGTATCGGCCTCGTGGTTGCGTGCTGCTTCTGGTGCTGCTTGCTGGCATGGGCAACCCGCTTTGGCTCGTTGGGTAAAGAGGGGCTTCGCCCTTTTCGTGTAGCTACGCGGGATCGTTTGCTTCGTGCAGCTGCTGGTGGTCCCTGCTCACTCTTGGTCCCATCTGTCGGTTGCCTCTTGCGGTGAGCCTAAGAGTTACAGCGCCTGCTATTACTGCTGCTGACCGGGTCGTCCTCTCCTCGTCTGCTCTTCTCTCGCTCCTGCCTCGGCTCCCGGTTCACTTCTCCCCTCTGCCTGCGCCTTCCTTCTCTTCATCGTCCGATGCCCATCGGCAGGCGACAAGGACGGGAATCAGTGCCGTCGTGGTGCAGTGGAGCTGCTGGGAAGAAGGAGGAGGGCGGCTGCATCCCGGGGGGTGCTGGTGGAGGGCGCACGCAGTCCATGGGGTGCGCGCACGGCAAGTGCTGCCTGCCGCGGGGCGACGGCGGAGGGCGGCGGGAAGGCGGTGGCGTGCCCGGCGGCCGCGGCGGCTCCACCCCCGGCCGCGCCGTGGTGCTGGGCGCGGGCCTGGCGCTGTAGTACGCCACGCTGACGGTGGACGGCCACTACCCGGACTCACCGGGCCAGGCGTCGCAGGATGCGTACCTCGTGGTCATGCGCTTCGCGGGCGTCCCCGATCTCCACCTCTTCGCGGTCTTCGACGGCCACGACGCCTGCGGAGCCGCCAGCTCCGGGTGCGCGTCGGACGGGCTCCCCCGCCTCCTCCTCCTCCTCGCGGCCGAGGATGCCGCCTCCTCGCGTCGGACCCCGCGGCGGTGTTCCGGGTGGCTATGGTCGGGGTCAACGAGGAGATGCACGCGGCGGCGGCCGTGGACGACTCCATGAGCGGGGCCACCGCCGTCGCGGCGCTCATGGCCGGCGGCGCGCTCCATGTGGCCAACGTCGGGGACTCGCGCGCCATGGCCGGGGTCTGGCGCGACGGCCGCGTCGCCGCCGACGAGCTGTCGTGGGACCAGGCACCGTTCCGCGCCGACGAGCGTGCGCGCGTCATGTCCGTCGAGCAGGTGGAGGGCGTCCACGACCCCGAGGCCGAGGGCTAGCTCGCCTACGAGGGGTACCCCGCCTCGCGTCTGGGCCCGGCCCGCGATGGGCTCTACCCGGGCACGACCTTCACGCACATTCTCGGCGACCTCGCCGCCGAGGGCGTCGGGGTCGACCCTGAGGTGAACGCCGTGGAGATCACCCCGGCCCACCTCTTCTTCGTCGTCACAAGCGATGGCGTGTTCGAGTTCCTCTCCAGCCAAGAAGTCGTCAACATGGTGATGATTTTTCCCCTGTTTAATTTCCTTGCCCCTTTGCGTTTGCTCAGCTGATACATTTGGAAGCTGGTGTCTTACCTACAGCATAAATAGACGGTGCAGACTGTCCGCCCAACCTCGCCGTATTTGGCTAAGCAGGTGCACACACTCTTGTCCTCTTCCTAATTTCTTTCCTCCTTTCAATGCCCTGCTCCTTCTCTGAACTTCTGATCTTTGCTTGTGTAGAATTTGTTCTCTACGCCTACAAGGTGTTTGATGAAAATCCCAGAAGGCTGGCAGGGGAGGATTGGTCTATGTAAGCCACGTGATTTCATTCTTCAGAATGTTAGTTCCAGTCAGTCATAACAAGATGATTTCGAGATTAATAAGAATCCCTGAGGTGAATAAAAGTATAAAGAAACAAGGAATATCCTGTCAAAACATTAGTTCCAGTCAATCATAACAAGAATCCATGAAGTAGATATTTGCTTCTATTTATGGGGCTCTCGACCCTACAGAATTCTTCATGATGATTTTACCCATAGATTAGCATTTGGTAACTTGATTTTCTTCCCTGTCGTATAAGACTATATGAGACATGAATTGTATATTTTATTTTGTCGTGAGGTTATTTTTAGGTTTGCTTATGTTCTCTTTTATCCTTTTCGAACACGGATAGGAAAAGAAAACTGAAACATGTTCACTAAAATGCGTGCTTTGTAGTCTTTTGTTTTCATGTAGCGGTGTATTTGAGTGTACACTTACCTGACTTCATATACTACCGCATCTTTTGTTTATCGCTAGGCCTGTTGTCAGTACCAAATGTGCAAATGGTATTAACTTCATACATTGAGCTATGCCTGATAGTTATTGGTGTCAGTTCCTCCTCCTGAAATCATCGTTTTCCTATTTGTAGGAGCTTTGATAAGGCTGCTCACCAATGAGCTGGACGTGTTTTTGTCCTGGGTACTTGCATGATGGAAGAAGAAATTGGGTATTCCTAAATGTGCTACTGCAGATCAAAGGTGAATTCATCCCATTTTCTTACTTCAATCTCAGGTTATTTAGGAGGTGAGGATAATAATAATTGAATGAACATTGTTTGAGATCCACCTGACTAATTGCACCTTATGGAGAAGGAGCAGGCCGTGGAGGAGTGCAAGTAGCAGGGTAAGCTCCAAGGATAATCCTTTTTGCTTATTTGTTTGTACCTATTTATTTTTTGTATAGACATTCCTCTGTTCTCTAAAGACCAGATTTTGGACTAAACAGTTCCCGGTGACTGCAAATCTGAAATTGAAGATAGGGCAGATTGTATTGGTTCTGCTTGCTTGCAGAACTTGTGGTATGCTGGCCATGGAGTACTCAGACCCTGCCAAGAAAGGTGAGCCCGACTTCTTCTGCAACTTTTCTACCACAGTACGGATCTAGCAAAAATGTTCAGGAAGTTATGAGTTTTCTAATTCTAATGTAACTCATTTTTCCTTACTTGCTGATCTTGTTACTAATGTTGAAATTGAAGAGGAGCAGGAGATGAGGAGCACAACATTTAGTGTACAATGGTGCATGATGTGGCAGTTAGGATCAGGACACGAGGAACACGACACTGGGTGTACGAAAGATTAGTAGGAAGAATGTTAATCACAGTGTGTGAAAAGGTATACGGTACCCTTTAGCTTGAATAAATGTTCACTGCTTGGTTCATATTTGATTCCAATGCCTTCGCTTTAATATCATTGGTTTGTCCCAAGTTTATGTTCAAAGATTATGATTCAAATATTCTGTTCAGATTTCCTACAAACAAATAGTGTGATTATTGCCCAATTCTAGCTTCATCTACTATACCTTATAATTTATATATTAATTGTCGACAATTCTAATTTAGATCATGTCAATTCTAGGCAGCGAGTACTAGAAAGCATGGTCATGTTTTAGGGCATTTTTCTACTTTGTGCAAGAAATTTAATTTGATGGATATGCGACCTGTTTTCTCTTGATTATTTGTGGATGTTAATACACAATCATTTCTGTAGAAGGTAACTTGATTGACACACTTCTGTTATTTCTATGTGCAGAAAATGCGAGCTTGGCTGATGTATTACGTACTATTTGGCTGAGTTGTTTTGTCCTAAAGATACAATTAAGCTGAAGAATTCTTTTTGTATGGAAATTCACTATGGAAATCGAAACAATGGTACTCTGCACAACCGTTTACTTTCTTGCATCGGTTCTTCATTCTATAAGTGAAACCTTTTCTATTTGGTAAAATAAGAGTGAGCTCATGCTTGAACTTCCACCATGTATGTTAACACTTGGATACTGTATCAACCCAGTAATCCCCTGATCCTTCATTGTTTTCCCTTGCATTGCCTCCTTTAACTATTCAGCAGGACCTTGAAAAGAATGATTTTTCGGTTATATAATTTATTATGTTTTGTTTCGCCTTCGAGAGGTAGAATGTAAAGTAGGCTGGTATTTTCATTCCGTTAGATATTTGATATAAGTGAATATATACCTTTCGGCAGGTGAATGTGCTCTCCATTAATATTACTCATATATTTGAGCTTCAGAGAAGGATATCTATGCCATTTTGTTTTTGTTTTTTAAACAAAAGAGTGTTGTATGTATATCGTTAAGAGGATGAAGCAGCAAAATTATCTACGCAATTTAGCAGGATATGGCTGATACGTACAGAGTGGCTTTACTTAGGTCTGGTGTTACTACTATTTCTTTCATTGTAAAACTGCAGTCTTAGAACGCTATGTATCATGAATGATCCATGTGTACTAATCTGCCCTTAAATATATTTATGTTCACTCTTTCCATACTTGCCTTACTCTCGTCCCTTGCGCCATCGGCGCAACGGGTCATCTAGTTTTAGATTACAAGAGCATGGTAGCACACAAGTTTATTGTTGACAACGAAGATAGGATGCTTTTGTATAAACTTAGATTCAATAAGAAACACTTTGAGATTATTATTTTGCATGCGCCTTTGTTGTTTGATTTGCTTGTAGAAAATTTTCTCGTCACACCGAAGGCGGTGAACAATCATCGAGCCCAAGCTTTTACTCCAGAACCTGAACGTGAGCCGGAACCTGAGCTGGACCCTTATCGTGCATCATCTGTCCAGTGGGAGCCGGAGATGACCAGCCAGTGGTATCCTGATTACACCTCTCATTACACTGGGGAGAGTAGCTGCGGTCCTTGGTATTAAACCAACTTAGGCCAAAAGCCTAAGCTTGGGGGAGTACGTATTCCTCACCGACTTCACATTCATGTTCACACACTGGGCGTCGGTGCTCATACTCTTTCATTGTGTTATCCATGTTAGTTTAAATTTCTTTTTCTAGTTTTCTTCTTGTGTGTTTGATAAACCTTGAGAAAAACCAAAAAAATTAGTTAGTTTAATTTCCTTGCCTGTAGCAGGATTAAAATGAAAACCCCAAAAAATTTCTAGTTCTTTTTACTTGTTGGGAGGTTTCCTGTGTAAATAGTTTTATTTTCTTTTCTTTCCTTTGGGGGTCGAGAAGACCATATTGAAAATGCTTAGTGACTCTTATATGCATGATTGTTTATTTAATTTAGAGCCCATATTAATTGTCTTCTCTCTTGAGTTGAATGCTTGCAGATTCCAGCTTAGTCCAATGCACGTGCACTTTTATTATTATACACATCGTTCGTTCGTGCAAATGGAAGGCAATAATGATGATATATGATGGACTTATTGGGATGAGAAAAATCGGTATGAACTCGACCTCTCTTGTTTTTTTAATATGATGATTCATTGTTCCTAAGTCAGCTATTATGAAGTAAACATATTTGCAATGACATTTAGAGATTATAGTTACTTGTGCCATGCTTGATTATCTATGAGTTATAATGGTTTACCTTGCGTGCCAACATGCTATTAAAATGGTTGTGATGTGGTATGATAGGGTGGTATCCTCCTTTGAATGATTCGAGTGACTTGACTTGGCACATGTTCACACATGTAGTTGAAAACAAATCAACATAGCCTTCATGATATTTATGTTCATGGTGGATTATATCCTACTCATGCTTGCACTCGGTGTTGATTAATTTTAATGCATGTTCATGACTGTTATTGCTCTCTCAGTTGGTCGCTTCCCTGTCTTTTGCTACCTTCACCTATACTAAACGGGAATATTGCTTGTGCATCCAAACTCCATAAACCCCGAAGTTATTCCATATGAGTCCACTATACCTTCCTATATGCGGTATCTACCTGCCGTTCCAAATAAATTTGTATGTGCCAAACTCCAAACCTTCAAATGAAATTCTATTTTGTATGCTCGAGCAGCTCATGTTACAACTAGGGCTGCCTATATCTTCCATGCTAGGTGGGTTATTCTCAGAGGAGTGGACTCCGCTCATCATTCACGAGAAGGGGCCGGTAACTGGGATGCCCAGTCCCATGATCCAAAAAGATTAAAGCAAATCAAAATAATTAAACAAAACTCCCCCAGGGCTGTTGTATGTTGGAGGCACTCGTTGTTTCGAGCAAGCCATGGATTGATGCTTGTTGGTGGTTGGGGGAGTATAAACCTTTACCATTCTGTTTGGGAACTGCCTATAATGCATGTAATATGGAAGATACAGCCATCTCATAGGTGTTGCGTTGACAGCGAAAGTATGCCGCTCAAAATGTTATTCAATCTCTATTTTAAAATCGAGCTCTCACACCTCTACAAATCCCCGTTTCCCTCTGCGAAGGGCCTATCTATTTACTTTTATGTTGAGTCATCACCCTTCTTATTAAAAGCACCTGCTGGAGAGCACACTGTCATTTGCATGTATTATTATTGGTTTATATTGGGTATGACTTGATTGTATCTCTTTTATCATGAATTACAATGTTTAGTCAGTCCTTGATCTTTAAAGGTGCTTTGCATTTATGTTTTGCGGTCTCAGAAAGGGCTAGCGAGATACCATTTTGTTATATCATGTTATAATTATTTTAAGAAAGTGTTGTCATCTGAGTTTTATTATTATGGCTCGCTAGCTGATTATGCCATTGGTGTGAGTAATTGTGAGACCTATGTGTTACTGTGAGTATGGTTAGTTCATAATATTTGCTGAAACTTGAATGCTGGCTTTTCATGTTTACAACAACAAGAGCAAACAAAGTTTGTAAAAGTTTTTCTTTATCAGTTCCAGTTTATCAACTGAATTCCTTGAGGACAAGCAAAGGTTTAAGCTTGGAGGAGTTGATACGTCTCCAACGTATCTACTTTTCCAAACACTTTTGCCCTTGTTTTGGACTCTAACTTGCATGATTTGAATGAAACTAACCCGGACTGACGATGTTTTCAGCAGAACTGTCATGATGTTGTTTTATGTGTAGAAAATAAAAGTTCTCGGAATGTCCTGGAAATCCATGGAGGCACTTTTTGGAATTAATAAGAATTTTTGGCGAAAGAGTTAATGCCAGGGGGCCCACAGCCTGTCCACGAGACAGGAGGGTGCCCCCCAGGGCGCGGCCTCCTATCTCGTGGGCCCCCTGGACCTCCTCCGATCTCAACTCCAACTCCATATATTCTGTCTCGGGGAGAAAAAAAATCAAAGAGAAAGTTTCATCGCGTTTTACGACACGGAGCCACCGCCAAGCCCTAATCTCTCTCGGGACGGCTGATCTGGAGTTCGTTCGGGGCTCCGGAGAGGGGGATTCGTCGCTGTCGTCATCATCAACCATCCTCCATCACCAATTTCATGATGCTCACCACCGTGCGTGAGTAATTCCATCGTAGGCTTGCTGGACGGTGATGGATTGGATGAGATTTACCATGTAATCAAGTTAGATTTGTTAGGGTTTGATCCCTAGTATCCACTATGTTCTGAGATTGATGTTGCTATGACTTTGCTATGCTTAATGCTTGTCACTAGGGCCCGAGTGCCATGATTTCAGATCTGAACCTATTATGTTTTCATGAATATATGTGTGTTCTTGATCCTATCTTTCAAGTCTATAGTCACCTATTATGTGTTATGATCCGACAACCCCGAAGTGACAATAATCGGGATACTTTTCGGTGATGACCATAGTTTGAGGAGTTCATGTATTCACTATGTGTTAATGCTTTGGTCCGGTTCTCAATTAAAAGGAGGCCTTAATATCCCTTAGTTTCCACTAGGACCCCGCTGCCACGGGAGGGTAGGACAAAAGATGTCATGCAAGTTCTTTTCCATAAGCACGTATGACTATTTACAGAATACATGCCTACATTACATTGATGAATTGGAGCTAGTTCTATATTACCCTATGTTATAACTATTGCATGAGGAATCGCATCCGGCATAATTATCCATCACTGATCCATTGCCTACGAGCTTTTCATATATTGTTCTTCGCTTATTTACTTTCCCGTTGCTACTGTTACAACTACTACAAAAACCCAAAAATATTTATCTTTACTGTTGCTACCTTTACCTTTATTATCATACCACCTTTGCTACTAAATACTTTGCTGCAGATACTAAGTTATCCAGGTGTGATTGAATTGACAACTCAACTGCTAATACTCAAGAATATTCTTTGGCTCCCCTTGTGCCGAATCAATAAATTTGGGTTGTACTTCACCCTCGAAAGCTGTTGCGATCCCCTATACTTGTGGGTTATCAGCCACGGACATAGTCCATCGGCTCCCTGTCAAAAAGCAGGTAATTCCCACTCCGGAGCCCAAAGAAAGGGTAGTGTTCATCCCTCATTTCCTTCGCGGACTAGGATTTCCCCTTCATCCTTTCGTCTGCGGTCTCATGTTCTACTATGGGCTAGATTTTCACGATCTAGCCCCAAATTCTTTCCTCAACCTTTCGGCGTTTATCATCGTATGCGAGGCATTCCTCCGCGTCCCTCCCACTTCGACCTATGGCTCAAGGTCTTCAATGTGAAGCCTAAGGTGGTCGAGGGCCAACATGCAGAGTGCGGCGACGCCATGGTGAGGAAACTCCCCAATGTCAACTGGCCAAAGGGGACCTTTGTGGAGAGCGTCAAAGGATGGCAGCAGGGATGGTTCTATATCACAGAACCCCGTGACGCCACATGGGTCGCCGCTCCCGAGTTCAAATCTGGGCCCCGATGCGGCTTACATCCTGGCTCAATAAGGGCCTAGATTGGGAGTCACCTGACGAGGTGACGACGCTGGAGAGCCACGTCAAGGGCGTGATAAACAAGAACACCAGCCTCGCCAGCGTGATCCAGGTGATGCTTTTTTGCCGGATTCTCCCTTGTCAAGGCCAGACTCAATATATGTGGGAATTCGATCCGGTCGGCCCTCGGACTCTGCAACGGTTCTTCGGCACGACGCATGAAGACATATGGAAGCTGCTCTTCAAGACTCAAAAGTTGTGGCCAGAGATAACCGAAGACCGCGGCTATGACTGCGCACATCCGGCCACTCCCGTAAGTTTTATGATAACTTTTTATTTGCAAACCCGAGGGGTATATTGACCTTTCTTATTCCCCTAGGGTTGTACCAAGAAGGCGGAGCAGATAAAATGTCCAGCTCCGCTGCCCAAGGACGAGGCCACCCCCTTACTGACGAAGATGCTGGTTCCGGCGCCATATCAGGTGCCGAAGAATAAGGCCAAGAAGAAGGGCAAGGAGACTAGAGGTGGTCTCCATCGTAAGGATATTCGGACACCAAGGTCGGGGACTCGGAGACCTCCTCCTCCCATGACGAAGATGTGGAGGAGGAAGAGAGCAACTCTCCCCCCAGGGGGGAGAAGAAGAGGCCGGCCTCCGTAGATCTGAAGGCGGAGGCGACCAAGAAAGGAAAACCCTCCCTTTCGGATGATTCCGAAGCGGGCGCCGATGCCATCCCAAAGCGGCACCTCAGGCCGAAGCCTTTGGCTGAATCATAAGTATCTGAAGACACCACACGTATATCCGATTTCATGCCTTATTATTATAACATTTTGAATTGTGCATTATAGCCCGGCTCGTGATTTCCCCCAACGATCATCATCATCTGGAAACTCGCTAGGGACGAACGCGATGGAGAGCGAGTCGCCTCCGCAGATCTCTCCACCCACTACCACAGATAACACTAAAGTGTTATCCCAGAGAACCTCTCCAGGTCATGGGGAGGTACAAGAGGCCGTGAAGGTGGCGGCGGAGGGTAACACCTCTGTTGCCGAAGAGAGGGGGAAATCAAATCCCCTGGAGACCGGCGATGGGGGCAACGCTCAATTCGGCCCCCCACCGAATATTATTCCGGAGACCCACATGGTTCCAGAATCGGAACCACAACCTTCTTTCAAGGAAGGGGGCGCTCCGTCTCCACCGGCGTCCTCTATCAATCCGGAGGCACCAGACATTCTGATGGAAGCGCTTCAAAGTGCTTCCATTGTGGAGGAACACCGTACCCTTATGGGTACGGTGGTTGAAAAGGTTCGGGCCGCTAAAAGCAGATTGAACCAAGCTTACCCCAGCCTTCTAACAGGCTTTGAGGTATGCGAAGTAATACATTTTTAGTTATTTACAAAAGGAACAACTGTATACAGATAGTAGCCCCTGAGACTCTGTTCGGCGTTTCCCGAAGAAGGGACGAATAGAGGATCAAATAAAACTTCATAGGAGCTAACATTATGTCTACTTGGATGAGTAGGCTGCGAAGCTGGCAGCAGCTTCGCATGCGTCTGAAGTCTCCGAACTAAAGCGGAGGCTGGAGGCAAAACAAGGTATGTCATACCGAAGCAGATATGAACTGATATGAGTTCCGTTTTGTTATCTGCCTGAGCTTTGTATTTATGCTCAAAGTTGACACATCTGAGGTCGAAGCCCTCAAGGGTGCGCTGGCCGAAGCCAAAAAGGAGGCGGACGAGGAATGAACCGCCCGCCAAAAGCATGAGGTGAGTGATAACCCACAAGTGTAGGGGATAATTGTAGCCTCTTTCGATAAGTAAGAGTGTCGAACCCAACGAGGAGCTAAAGGTAGAACAAATATTCTCTCAAGTCCTATCTGCCACTGATACGACTCTACGCACGCTTAGTGTTCGCCTTACCTAGAACAAGTATGAAACTAGAAGTACTTTGTAGGTGTTGTTGGATAAGTTTGCAATATAATAAAGAGCACGTAAATAAAATCTAGGGGCTATTTAGATAAAGAAGCAATAAATTAAATATAGCGAGTGTGGAAAAGTGGTGGTAGGAGTTGTGCAATTGTCCCTAAGCAATTGACTACTTTACTAGACCGATAGCAAGTTTTATGTGGGAGAGGCATAAGCTAACATACTTTCTCTTCTTGGATCATATGCACGTATGATTGGAACTCTAGCAAGCATCCGCAACTACTAAAGATCATTAAGGTAAAACCCAACCATAGCATTAAAGTATCAAGTCCCCTTTATCCCATACGCCACAACCCCCTTACTCGGGTTTATGCTTCTGTCACCCAAGCAACCCACTATAAGCGAATCATGAATGTATTGCAACACCCTACAGAGGGAATCCCTCATGCTTGCGCGACACGGAGGGCACAATAGGACAACAACATAACCACAAGCAAATTAAACCAATCATAGAAATTCATCAATCACCGATAGGACAACAAAAATCTACTCAAACATCATAGGATGGCAACACATCATTGGATAATAATATGAAGCGTAAAGCACCATGCTCAAGTATAGGGTAGAACGGGTTGTAGGAGAGTGGACCGCTAAATATAGATGGGGGAAGGTGAGGGAGATGTTGGTGAAGATGATGGAGGTGTTGGTGTAGATCGCGATGATGATGATGGCCCCCGACAGCGTTCCGGCGCCACCGGAAGCAAGGGGGAGAGAGCCCCCCTTCTTCTTCTTCTTCCTTGACCTTCTCCCTAGATGGGAGAAGGGTTTCCCCTCTGGTCCTTGGCTCCCATGGCGCGGGAGGGGCAAGAGCCCCTCCGAGATTGGATCTGTCTCTCTGTCTCTCTGTTTCTGCGTTCTCAGATTCTGCCCTGGCACCGTTTCTTTTATATCCGGAGATCCGTAACTTTGATTGGATTGAAACCTTCGCCCAGATATTTTTCCAAAAATTAGCTTTCTTGCAGCCAAAGAAGAGCGTCAACTGCCTTACGGGGTGCCCATGAGGGTCAAGGGCGTGCCTGCCCCCCTTGCCTCGTGGCCCCCTCGGGCACCGTCTCGCGTTGATTCTTCCTCCCAAAAATCACAAATATTCCAAAAATATTCTCCGTCCGTTTTTATCCCGTTTGGACTCCGTTTGATATTGGGTTTCTGCGAAACATAAAACATGCAACACACAGGAACTCGCACTAGGCAATGGATCAATATGTTAGTCACAAAAATAGTATAAAAAGTTGCCAAAAGTATATCAAAGTTGAATAATATTGGCATGGAACAATAAAAAATTATAGATACGACGGAGACGTATCAGCATCCCCAAGCTTAATTCCTGCTCGTCCTCGAGTAGGTAAATGATAAAAAAAATTATTGATGTGGAATGCTACCTAGCATAATCTTGATCATATATCTAATCATGGCATGAATATAAGACACGAGTGATTCAAAGCAGTAGTCTATCATTTGACATAAAAACGATAATACTTCGAGAGTACTAATAAAGCAATCATGTCTTTTCAAAACAGCATGGCCAAAGAAAGTTATCCCTACAAAATCATATAGTCTGGATATGCTCCATCTTCATCACACAAAATATTCAAATCATGCACAACCCCGATGACAAGCCAAGCAATTGTTTCATACTTTTGACGTTCTCAAACCTTTTCAACCTTCACGCAATACATGAGCGTGAGCCATGGACATAGCACTATGGGTGGAATAGAATATGATGGTGGAGGTTGTGTGGAGAAGACAAAAAGGGAGATAGTCTCACATCGACGCGACTGATCAACAGGTTATGGAGATGCCCATCAATTGATGTCAATGTGAGGAGTAGGGATTGCCATGCAATGGATGCACTAGAGCTATAAGTGTATGAAAGCTCAAACTAAAACTAAGTGTGTATGCATACAACTTGCTTGCTCATGAAGACCTAGGGCATTTGAGGAAGCCCATCATTGGAATATACAAGCCAAGTTCTATAATGAAAAATTCCCACTAGCATATGAAAGTGACAACATAAGAGACTCTCTATATGAATAACATGGTGCTACTTTGAAGCACAAGTGTGGTAAAAGGATAGTAACATTGCCCCTTTTCTTTTTTGCTTTTTATTTCTTTTTTTTGGGCGGGCTTCTTTGGCCCCCCTTTTTTATTTAGGCTTCTTTGGCCTCTCTTTTTTTTGGCGGGGGGGGGGGGCAAATGCTCTATAATGATGATCATCACACTTTTATTTACTTACAACCCAATATTACAACTCAATACTAGAACAAAGATATGACTCTATATGAATGTCTCCGGCGGTGTACCGGGATGTGCAATGATCTAGCATAGCAAAAATATCAAAAAATGGACAAGCCATGAAAACATCATGCTAGCTATCTTACGATCATGCAAGGCAATATGACAATAAATTCTCAAGTCATGTATATGATGATGATGGTGGTTGCATGGCAATATATCTCAGAATGGCTATGGAAATGCCATGATAGGTAGGCATGGTGGCTGTTTTGAGGAAGATATAAGGAGGCTTATGTGTGATAGAGCGTATCATATCACAGGGTTTGGATGCACCAGCGAAGTTTGCACCAACTCTCGAGATGAGAAAGGGAAATGCACGGTATCGAAGAGGCTAGCAATGATGGAAGGGTGAGAGTGCGTATAATCCATGGACTCAACATTAGTCATAAAGAACTCACATACTTATTGCAAAATCTATTAGTCATTGAAACAAAGTACTACACACATGCTCCTAGGGGGGTAGATTGGTAGGAAAAGACCATCGCTCGTCCCCAACCGCCACTCATAAGGAAGACAATCAATAAATACCTCATGCTCCAACTTCGTTACACAATGATTCACCATACGTGCATGCTACGGGAATCACAAACTTCAACACAAGTATTTCTAAAATCCACAACTACCCACTAGCATGACTCTAATATCACCACCTTTATATCGCAAAACTATTGCAAGGAATCAAACATATCATATTCAGTGATCCACAAGTTTTATGTAGGATTTTATGACTAACCATGTGAATGACCAATTCCTATCACCTCTCTAAATAGATATAAGTGAAGCAAGAGAGTTTATTTCTTTCTAAAAAAGATATGCCCATGCTCTAACAAATATAAGTGAAGCAAAAGAGCATTCTACAAATGGCGGTTTTCTATGTGAAGAGAAACAGGCAATCCAAACTTCAAATGATATAAGTGAAGCACATGAAGCATTCTATAAAGTCATACTCAAAAGATTTAAGTGAAGTGCAATGATCATTCTATAAATCAACCAAGGACTATCTCATACTAGCATGGTGCATAAAAGAAAAGTGAAAACTAAATGCAAAAGATGCTCCAAGATTTACACTTATCGCATGAACGAAACGAATCCGAAAACATACCGATACTTGTTGAAGAAAGAGGGGATGCCTTCTGGGGCATCACCAAGCTTAGACGCTTGAGTCTCCTTGAATATTTACTTGGGGTGCCTTGGGAATCCCCAAGGTTGAGCTCTTTCCTCTCCTCCTTTTCCTCATATCGAGACCTTCTCGACAAACACTTCATCCACACAAAACTTCAACAGAAAACTCGGTAAGATCCGTTAGTATAATAAAGCAAATCACTACTCTAAGTACTGTTGCAAACCAATTCATATTTTGTTTTTGCATTGTGTCTACTGTAATATATCTTTTCCATGGCTTAATCCACTGATAGAAATTGATAGTTTCATCAAAACAAGTAAACTATGCATCAAAAACAGAATCTGTCAAAAATAGAACAGTCTGTAGCAATCTGAACATTCACCATACTTCTGGTACCCCAAAATTTTTACCAAATTTAGGAAAAATAAACAATTTGCATAGCAAGAGAGTGCAAAAAGAATCAGAACCATTTGACGTTTCAGAAAAAATGTAAAATCACGCACTACAGCCAAAGTTTCTGTCCTGCACCGTACAACCCAACAAGTATTGTAAACATCCTAAAGGCAAACCTTGGCACATTATTTTTATAATAAAAACTTTATAAAAGCACATAACAGAAATAAATGACTCTCTAAAACTTTCGGGTTGTCTCCCTGGCAGCGCTTTCTTTAAAGCCATTAAGCTAGGCATATAGTGCTCAAGTAATGGATCCACCCGGATCCCAAGGTATATCAAAGCCAATTTTAATTAACAATGATTTGTACTTTTGTAGTGAGCACAAAGTAACATATATCATGCAACGACGAAGTCTAACTCTCTTCCTATGCATCGACATGTCATAAAAGAACAATTCATGCACACAAAGTAAAGGCCAATGCATAGTATAAGCAATTTCTTGCAATTCTATCGTGTTGGGAACATAAAGAGGCGGAGATGTAGTTCCTCTCTCATAATAATTGCAAGTAGGAGCAGCAAGCACATGCATATTATATCTATCAAAATCATCATGTGTAGTAGTAAAATGCAACCCATCAATATAATCCTTAATAAGGGCAAACTTCTCCGATATAGTGTAGTCGGGAGAATTTAAAAAGATAATAGGACTATCATGCGTGGGTGCAATAGCAACAATTTCATGTTTGACGTAAGGAACTATAGCAAGTTCATATCCATAAGCATAATTCATATTGGCATCTTGGCCACAAGCATAGCAAGCATCATCAAAAAGGGGTATTTCAAACGAATTAAAGGGATCATAGCAATCATCATAGCAATAATCCTTTGGTAAGCACGAAGGGAAATTAAACAATGTATGAGTTGAAGAGTTAATCTCATTAGAAGGTGGGCACGGATAGCTAATCTGCTCTTCCTCCTTTTGTTCTTCACTCTCCTCATCATCTTTTTCATCCAATGAGCTCACAGTTTCATCAATTTCTTCTTCCATAGACTCCTGCAAAATATTAGTCTCTTCTTGGACAGCGGAGGAGTCCTCAATATATAGTTTAACATAGGCATTAGAAGCATAATTATCATAACAATATTTAAATACGACAAAATTTTCAGATTTGTAGAGAGTAGCATCATACTTTTCAATCAAAGAAGCAATTTCGTAAGCACCGTTAAAAGCAACAAATTCTTCAATTTGTTGAACATCATAGTAATTATAAACACCCTTAGCATACGAAGGTACGATTCCATTATCACTAAACTCACATTGGTAGGAAAGGTGTTTCTTAGGGTTTTCAGAACAACAAGTAAAATCATATATTTCACATAAATTCCAAGCATAGCATTACAAACGATGAATTTGATCCAGTAAAAGTTTCCCTTTTTTAGATATACGGTGTCGCACATAACAAGCATGCTCATCTAAAGATTTTCCCTCAACTAAGCTAGTTGGGGTTTCAGCACGAGCACAAAGGGATCGAAGATGATCCAAGTAAAAAGCTTCAGGAGTGTGATAGATTTTGAGTGGTTCTTCGACCATTGGTGCAATAGGTACAACTAATTTTTTTGGTATTTTGCGTTTCCTACCCATAACTAAAGATAGAAAACAACTAAGAACAACAAATAAAAACTACTTAGTGATAAAGCAAACAACCACACACGAGAATATTCACCCCACGCTATGACTTCCCGGCAACGGCGCCAGAAAAAGGTCTTGATAACCCACAAGTGTAGGGGATAATTGTAGCCTCTTTCGATAAGTAAGAGTGTCGAACCCAACGAGGAGCTAAAGGTAGAACAAATATTCTCTCAAGTCCTATCTGCCACTGATACGACTCTACGCACGCTTAGTGTTCGCCTTACCTAGAACAAGTATGAAACTAGAAGTACTTTGTAGGTGTTGTTGGATAAGTTTGCAAGATAATAAAGAGCACGTAAATAAAAGCTAGGGTTGTTTAGATAAAGAAGCAATAAAGTAAATATAGAGAGTGTGGAAAAGTAGTGGTAGGAGTTGTGAAATTGTCCCTAAGCAATTGACTACTTTACTAGACCGATAGCAAGTTTTATGTGGGAGAGGCATAAGCTAACATACTCTCTCTTCTTGGATCATATGCACTTATGATTGGAACTCTAGCAAGCATCCGCAACTACTAAAGATCATTAAGGTAAAACCTAACCATAGCATTAAAGTATCAAGTTCCCTTTATCCCATACGCCACAACCCCCTTACTCGGGTTTATGCTTCTGTCACTCAAGCAACCCACTATAAGCGAATCATGAACGTATTGCAACACCCTACAGCAGGAATCCCTCACGCTTGCGTGACACGGAGGTCACAATAGGACAACAACATAACCACAAGCAAATTAAACCAATCATAACAATTCATCAATCACCGATAGGAGAACGAAAATCTACTCAGACATCATAGGATGGCAACACATCATTGGATAATAATATGAAGCATAAAGCACCATGCTCAAGTAGAGGGTACAGCGGGTTGCGGGAGAGTGGACCACTGAATATAGATGGGGGAAGGTGATGGAGATGTTGGTGAAGATGATGGAGGTGTTGGTGTAGATCGCGGTGATGATGATGGCCCCCGGTAGCGTTCCGGCGCCACCGGAAGCAAGGGGGGAGCCCCCCTTCTTATTATTCTTCCTTGACCTTCTCCCTAGATGGGAGAAGGGTTTCCCCTCTGGTCCTTGGCTCCCATGGCGTGGGAAGGGCGAGAGCCCCTCCGAGATTGGATCTGTCTCTCTGTCTCTCTCTGTTTCTGCGTTCTCAGATTCTTCCCTGGCACCGTTTCTTTTATATCCGGAGATCCGTAACTCCGATTGGATTGAAACCTTCGCCCAGATATTTTTCCAAAAATTAGCTTTATTGCGGCCAAAGAAGAGCGTCAACCGCCTTATGGGTGCCCATGAGGGTCAGGGGCACGCCTGTCGTCCCAGGGCGCGCCCCCCTGCCTCGTGGCCTCCTCGGGCACCATCTCGCGTTGATTTTTCGTCCCAAAAATCACAAATATTCCAAAAATATTCTCCGTCCGTTTTTATCCCGTTTGGACTCTATTTGATATTGGGTTTCTGTGAAACATAAAACATGCAACAAACAGGAACTGACACTGGGCACTGGATCAATATGTTAGTCCCAAAAATAGTATAAAAAGTTGCCAAAAGTATATGAAAGTTGAATAATATTGGCATGGAACAATCAAAAATTATAGATACGACGGAGACATATCAGCGAGGTTGGACGAAGTCCAACAAGAGCTCACAGAGGCTATAAGAAAATGTGAGTCTTTGGAGCACGAGGTGTCGGAGCGAGACTCCAAACTTGCTACGGTGCTCCAAAGTGCAAAGGAGGCCCAGGTTGAAGCCCAAGGCGCATGTCAGGAGATCCGCGAAGCCAAGTAGATCGCGGTCGGTAAGACTTTTAATATGCATAGCAAATTCATAGGGAGGACATACACCTTTCTAACACAGATTTGGTGTTGTCCAGGAGCGTTTGCGGATCTGCCCCGAAGTGTTGCATATGCTGCAGATTTCTTCCGAGCCAAAGAGGGGAGCTCAACAAAGAAACTGTTCTGGTCACAATACCTTGAGCTAGAGCAGCCCTTGCCCCTCAGCGATTGGTTGAAACAGCTGACCGAGCTACATAGGATGGCCGAACTGGCCATGAAGGATGTGATAGTCCTTCTCTGTCCAGCCGAACCAATACCTAATAGCTACTTTGGGCTTGTGAAGCGACTGGTCAACGCCTGCCCACGGTTAGATGCTATAAAGTGGTCGGTCTGCATTGAAGGTGCCCAGATGGCCCTCGCCCGTGTCAAGATACAGTGGGCAAAGATGAATGCCACCAGTCTTGCAACCGAGGGACCGCCTGCAAGCAAGGAGCAACGCCGGAGAAGTATTGCAACGACGTCCTTGAAGGATCCCGCATTATAGAGGGCTTGTGTTTGAAGGATATCATTTTTGAATGAATGTATCTATGATGCCCAAACTTTGTAATGAAAACAAAGCGTTCGTATAATTTTAGTCTTGTTTCCTCTGAAATTATAAATCCTCCGTTCTGGCCGTTTATTAAATCTGAGAGTTAGCCAGTCGTCAGCTTCAGCCCCTCGCGTAGATACTACAGGGGTGTTCGGAACAGCACAAAAGCTTACTTAACCCAACGATTTGGTCCTTGAAGGAGGTGCTAGTGCGGCGAACCAGGCAATCAGACTATGCGGCTTTATCACTCTCACTTAGCCATAGGAGTTTGACAATAAGATTGTAGGCTCAGCCCCTGGTATTGTTCAGTTATCCGAACTCGGGTGCTGTGGGCGCCTGACTAGGGAAGAACAGGTCCTTCGTGTGACACGAAAAAATCGCAAGAGATTTGTAATGAGTGACCGAATAGCTGACCAGCTCTCGCCGCATCATGATAGTCAGTTTTCAGCTTTCTCTACTGAGGTGTTTATCCGGCCAACCAGAAACACAATCGCAGTAGTTCTCCCTTTACTTCCTTAGCCGAACAATCAGAACATAAGGTAGTAACCACAGGAGCCGGGCAACCCAACTATTGACCCAAGACATGATTCGGAGCCGATGCATATAATGCTAGATTCGAGACACCGAATTGCACTTGTGAAAGTGTTCGGACTTATGGTAAATTTAATAAATGTACGCGGCTGAATAGAGCCCCTGGCGATTTAGGTCAAGCCCAGGTGTACATGACAATCAGATGATAAAGAAGAGAAAATACCGAATAGGGAATAAGCCAGTACCAAATAATTTGGGCGAAAAACTGTTTCCATTATAGTCTGATTGATACGTCAAAACATATTTGTACAAATAATGCTATAAGCATCGAGGCTATTTTACATGCCGAGCCAAGGGGAAAGTTGTGTACAGGTATTTAATAACAAGGGGGGAGGTGATCTTGGAAGATCCTTTAGGTACTCCGCCATACATTTGCGCTGCTTTTCGCCTGGGTGTGTAATCCTTTGAGAGGATTAATGAATAAGTTTTCATAAGGGGCCGGAAAAAGGGCCCTTATCACCACAAAAAGGGTGATGTGGGTTCGTAAAGAACCTGAAAAGAAAACATGAAGTTAAGAAAAAGATAGATTGGGGTCCGGATACGGTTGAGCCGTATTTTGGACTTTATCCTAGATATGCCTCCATCGTCGCCCATGGTATTTTTAGTGCGTAGTTATGAGCATGCGGTACATGGCCGCTGCTTGGTTGGGGTGAAGATGGAGGCCGGATTGCTAGTCGAGCTCCTGACGAGCTGGACTATCATGGTGTGTGGTAGTTTTGACTCGTTTGATGGGGTCCGATGGCTTGATTGCTGATGTGGCGTTCGGTTTGATAAGGCCAACCTGCACTTCCGCTGTGAGGGCCGCGGTGTGTTCTTGGTATGGAGGGAACAGTCCATGTTTCCATGGACTGTTATAACACCACGTGGTCATGGCATTTTGACTTTTACATAAGCATAATGCGGGACCCCGTTGAAGCAAGCAAACGCGGTTCGTCCGAGTAGTGCGTGATAGCCGCTGTGGAAAGGGACGATGTCGAAGATCAAGTCTTCGCTTTGGAAGTTGTCCGGTGAACCGAATACGGCCTCCAATGTGATTGAGCCCATGCAGCAGGCCTCTACACCAGGTATAACTCCTTTAAAGGTAGTTTTGGTGAGTTTGACTCTTGACAAGTCGATACCCATTTTCCAGACTGTGTCCTGATAGAGCAGGTTAAGACTACTTCTGCTGTCCATGAGGACTCTCGTAAGGTGGAATCCGTCAATAATTGGGTCAAGGACTAATGCAGCTGAACCTCCATGACGGATACTGGTGGGATGGTCCTTGCGATCAAAGGTGATCAGGCATGCTGACCACGGGTTAAATTTTGGGGCGACTGGCTCTATCACGTGGACGTCCCTTCACGCGCGCTTGCGCTCCCTTTTGGGGATGTGAGTAGCGTATATCATGTTCACCGTTTGACCTCAGGGGGAAATTTCTTCTGTCCCCCTATGTTCGGTGGGCGACGCTACTCATCGTCATCCTCGCTGGGGGACCCTTTCACCGTGTGCTTGGTGTTTAACTTACCGGCCTGCTTAAAGACCCAACAGCTTGTGTTGGTATGGTTGGCAGGCTTGTCAAGGGTGCCATGAATCTGGCAAGGTCGATCAAGTATTCGGTCCAGGCTAGATGAACCGTCTTTGTCTCTTTTGAATGGCCTCTTCCGTTGACCTGGCTTGGAGCCACTGAATCCGGCGTTGACCGCAATGTCTTCGGTATTGTCAGTGTTGCTTCGACGCTTGTTTTTGTTGCGTCGGGGCCTGCCGTTTTTGTTCTTCGCTTCGGAAGTGCCAGGATCGTTGGTACTGTTGCTGCTATGAGCAAGCTGATACGTCTCCAACGTATCTACTTTTCCAAGCACTTTTGCCCTTGTTTTGGACTCTAACTTGCATGATTTGAATGAAACTAACCCAGACTGACGCTGTTTTCAGCACAACTGCCATGGTGTTACTTTTGTGCAGAAACAAAAGTTCTCGGAATGACCTGAAAATCTACGAAGATTACTTTTGGAAAATATAAAAAATATTGGCGAAAGAATCAAGGCCAGGGGCCCCACACCCTGTCCATGAGGGGGGGGGGGCTCCCCCTGGGCGCGCCCCCTGCCTCGTAGGCCCGCTGGATGTCCACCGACCTCAACTCCAACTCTATATATTTGCTTTTGCGGAGAAAAAAATCAGAGAGAAAGTTTCATCACGTTTTACGATACGGAGCCGCTGCCAAGCCCTAATCTCTCTCGGGAGGGCTGATCTGGAGTCCGTTCGGGGCTCCAGAGAGGGGGATTCATCATCGTCGTCATCATCAAGCATCCTCCATCACCAATTTCATGAAGCTCACCGCCATGCGTGAGTAATTCCATCGTAGGCTTGCTGGACGGTGATGGGTTGGATGAGATTTACCATGTAATCAAGTTAGTTTTGTTAGGGTTTGATCTGTAGTATCCACTATGTTCTGAGATTGATGTTGCTATGACTTTGCTATGCTTAATGCTTGTCACTAGGGCCCGAGTGCCATGATTTCAGATCTGAACCTATTATGTTTTCATGAATATATGTGAGTTCTTGATCCTATCTTGCAAGTCTATAGTCACCTATTGTGTGTTATGATCCTACAACCCCGAAGTGAAAATAATCGGGATACTTCTCGGTGATGACCGTAGTTTGAGGAGTTCATATATTCACTAAGTGCTAATGCTTTGGTTCGGTACTCTATTAAAAGGAGGCCTTAATATCCCTTTGTTTCCGTTAGGACCCCACTGCCACGGGAGGGTAGGACAAAAGATGTCATGCGAGTTCTTTTCCATAAGCACGTATGACTATATTCGGAATACATGCCTACATTATATTGATGAACTGGAGTTAGTTCTGTGTCACCCTATGTTATGACTATTACATGAGGAATCACATCCGACATAATTATCCATCACTGATCCAATGCCTACGAGCTTTTCACATATTGTGCTTTGCTTATTTACTTTACCGTTGCTACTGTTACAATTACTACAAAACTGTTATCGTTACTTTTACCACTGTTATCATTACTATCATTCTACTTTACTACTAAATACTTTGCTGCAGATACTAAGTTATCCAGGTGTGGTTGAATTGACAACTCAACTGCTAATACCTGAGAATATTCTTTGGCTCCCCTTGTGTTGAATCAATAAATTTGGGTTGAATACTCTACCCTCGAAAACTGTTGTGATCCCCTATACTTGTGGGTTATCAAGACCATTTTCTGGCGCCGTTGCCGGGGAGCATAGCTCTCTTAGTTGAGTCACTTGGGATTTATATCTGCTGATTACTATGAGGAACTTGAAAGACGAAAGAACTAAGATTTTTCCCTCAACTACGAGGGGAGGTAAGGAACTGCCATCTAGCTCTGCACTAGATTCTCCTTCTATTTTGAGTAAGCTTGCGACACCTAAATCTGCTACTGCTATGAATTCTAATATGTCGCATATTATTGATGATGCCACTTTTACTATGCATGATACTTATGATGAAACTACTTCTGTGCTTGATACTACTTTGTCATTAGGTGAATTTCTTGATGAACAACTTGCTCGGGTTAGAGAGAATGAAATTATAGACGATGAAATTATTGAAGATAGTGATGATGAAGGTTCTCCCCCTAAGTATGAATTGCATGTTGTTCCAGAGGGTTATGTTATGGATGAAGAAACTGCTAGAGATCTTTTTGCTTGCAATGATAGATATGATCTTAAGAAGTTATTAGCCAAACTTAAACATAAAACTCTAAATGCTAGAATGAAATATGACCCTGCTTTTGCTACTTCACCTATCTTTGTTACTGATAAGGATTATGAATTCTCTGTTGATCCTGAGATAATTACTCTGGTTGAATCTTATCCTTTTTATGGCTATGAATGTGAAACTGTTATGGCACATCTTACTAAGTTGAATGATATAGCCACCGTGTTCACTGATGATGAGAAATCTTGCTACTACTATATCATTAAGATATTTTCGTTCTCATTAAAGGGTGATGCTAAAACTTGGTTTAATTCTCTTGATCCTGGTTGTGTGTGTAGTCCCTAGGATATGATTTATTACTTCTCCGCTAAATATTTCTCTGCTCATAAGAAACAAGTTGCCTTGAGGGAAATACATAATTTTGTGCAAATTGAAGAAGAGAGTCTCCCACAAGCTTGGGGGAGGCTTCTCCGGTTACTTAATGCTTTGCCTGATCATCCTCTTAAGAAAAATGAAATACTTGATATCTTTTATAATGGTCTAACCAATTCTTCCAAGGACCACTTGGATAGTTGTGCTGGTTGTGTTTTCAGGGAAAGAACAGTCGACCAAGCTGAATTGCTATTGAATAATATATTGACTAATGAAAATAATTGGACTCTTCCTGAGCTAATTCCTGAGCCAATTGAGCCAACTCCCGAGCCTATTCATAAACCTACTCTGAAGAAGAGAGGTGTTTTATTTATCAATCCTGAAGATATGCAAGAGGAAAAGAAATCTATGAAAAAAAAGTATGAAAGCTGAAGATGTTAAGAATTTACCTCCTATTGAAGAAATACATGGTCTTAATATACAGCCTGTCGAAGAAGCACATGGTCTTGATAACCCGACACAGGTAGTAAAGGTAAGTTATCTCTATAGATATGATAAAGTTGAAATCCCGTCTACTAAGTTTCCTAGCCAATGTTTAGATGAATTTGATGACTTTATGGCTAGACAAGAAAGTTTTAATGCTTATGTTGGTAGAGAATTAAAGAGTAATGCTTACATGATTGGACGCTTAAGTGATTATATGGCTAGAGTTAAAGGTGAACTTAAACTCATTAGTAAATATGCTTCTATGGTTACCACTCAAGCAGAACAAGTACTTAAAGCTCGATTTTTCTGTTAGATTTACTTGATGAATTAAATAATAAACATGATTTTGCTGTTAGATTGGCTACTAGAACTGGTAGAATGACTCAGGAACCTTTGTATCCTGAAGGCCACCCTAAGAGAATTGAGCAAGATTCTCAGAGAAATAATTTAGATGCACCTAGTCCTTCTAAAAAGAAGAAAAAGAAAAATGATAGGACTTTGCATGCTTCTAGTGAACCTGTTGTAGACACACCTTAGAATCCCAATGATATTTCTATTTCTGATGCTAAAACACAATCAGGTGATGAACATGAACCTAGTGATAATGTTAATGATAATGTTCGTATTGATGCTCAACCTAGCAATAATAATGATGTAGAGACTGAACCTGCTGTTGATCTTGATAACCCATAATCAAAGAATCAACATTATGATAAGAGAGACTTTGTTGCTAGGAAGCACGGTAAAGAAAGAGAGCCATGGGTTCAGAAACCCATGCCTTTTCCTCCTAAACCATCTAAGAAAAAGGATGATGAGGATTTTGAGCGCTTTGCTAAAATGATTAGACCTATCTTTTTACGTATGCGCTTAACTGATATGCTTAAAGTAAATCCTTATGCTAAATATATGAAGGATATTATTACAAATAAAAGAAAGATACCGGAAGCTGAAATTTCCACCATGCTTGCTAATTACACTTTCAAGGGTGGAATACTAAAGAAACTAGGAGATCTAGGAGTACCAACTATACCATGCTCCATTAAAAGAAACTATGTTAAAACTGCTTTATGTGATCTTGGAGCCGATGTTAGTGTTATGCCTCTCTCTTTATATCATAGACTTGATTTGAATAAGTTGACACCTACTGAAATATCTTTGCAAATGGCTGATAAATCAACTGCTATACCTGTCGGTATTAGTGAGGATGTGCCTGTTGTGGTTGCAAATGTCACCATCTTAACGGACTTTGTTATTCTTGATATTCCCGAGGACGATAGTATGTCGATTATCCTTGGTAGACCCTTTTGAATACTGCAGGGGCTATTATTGATTGCAACAAAGGCAACGTCACTTTTCATGTTAATGGTAATGAGCATACGGTACACTTTTCGAGGAAACAACCTCAAGTTCATAGCATCAATTCTATTGGAAAAGTTCCAACTATCGTTATTGGAGGTTTTGACTTTCCTCTTCCTACTGTCAAGAAAAAATATGATATTCTTATTATTGGGGATGTTCATATCCCCGTTGAGGTAACCTAGTGTTATTCAAAATTTCTCCGATTCCATGTTATTCGGAATGAGTTCGTTAACAAGACTTGATCAACCTTGTTAGTGGATTCCTTTTGATGGTCATGAGATGGATGAAACTAGAAGGCACAACCTTCTGTACCCTCTTTTTACTTTCTGTTATTTAGAATAAATAAAGCAAAAATAGTATTATCTGTCTGTTTTCTGAATTATCCATGCAATAAAAAATATCCCGAAAATAAAAGTTCTCCAAATGCCCTGCAAATTTAGTATGATTTTTTCTGGAATATTTGAGGATTTTAGGCACTGAGAACACAGCAGGGGGGCAAGCACCTGGCCAATAGGGTCTAGGGCACGCCCTGTAAGCCCCTGCCTCGTGGGCCCACGGTGGCCCCCCTCCACTTATTCCTGCACCCACACACTTCATCTTCCTCCCAAAAAAATCCTCATCCAGCTCAAGCACGAGTTCTAGCTCATTTTGCTGCGATTTTCGATCTCCTTGCTCAAAGCTCCATTCACAAAACTGCTTTGGGAGATTGTTCTTTGGTATGTGACTCCTCCAATGGTCCAATTAGTTTTTGTTCTAGTGCTTTATTGATTGCAAACTTTTGCTGCCTAGGTGACCCTATTCTTGAGCTTGCATGTCAAATTTATGAGGTCCCAAGTAATTCTAATGCATGATATAGGCTCTAGACACTTGTGGGAGTAGTTGCTAGCAATCTTGCTGAGTTCTATTCACTTCTATTTTGAAGTTACTAAAAATTTCAGAAATTTTTTAGAGGAAGAAATATGTCTAGGAAAATGTACCAAAGTGGTTCTTCAACAAAGAAAGGACCCAGGCGCGCAATGCATGAGTAAGACGATGAATCACCAAGGGAAGCTGATGTGCGGCCTTGTGAATGGCCATCAGAAGAGTTTATGGTCAATGCAGGCATCAAGAATGAATTTGATGCATATGTGCGTAATGCGGATCTTGAGGACTTCATGCAAGATAAGTGTCCTCAGACTACTATTTGACTAATTCATTCGTGAGAAGGTTTAAGTTTTCATCTTCGTGTAATTCTCAAAGTGTCCTGTTTGATATTTATGATCAATCATATACCATGGACCTGGAAGATTTTACTACTACTTGCAAACTCCCGCAGTGGGTTAGTGTTAATGAACACCATAAATCTGAATATAAAGACTTTCTTGCTAGTATCACTATGGGAGAATCTAGAGATATAGCACAAGCTACCATAGGGAGCATTCATTTTCCTGCTATACATTATTTTGCTCTCTTCATTGGTAGATGCATTAACGGTAAAGATGAAGCATGTCACATGTGTGTCCCTGATCTTTGTGTTCTCAAGAGTGCTGTTTCAGGTAATAAAGATTACAACTTGGGGGCAATTGTTGCATGTAGGTTGCATAATAATGGTTTATCTGGAGATTTGTTTGGAGGGATTTATGCGACCCGTGTTGCTAATTATCTTGGTATACCTCCACGTGAGGGTGATAGGGAGTTGCTTCCCGCTTATTTAGATTATGACGCTATGGTCAGTAATCATTTTCTTGTGAGGAATGAACAATTCCTCCAGTATCGACTAATCTTTGACAGACGTCGCGCTGTCCATGTTACTCTCCCTGCTCCTGCCCTTTTTGATTACCAGGCAAAAAGAAGATATGTTGTAACGAGGGAGGAGGCAACCGAATACGAGAGGAGAGCGGATGCAGCTCACCACCATGCCGCAGCTCAGGAGGCTTTGGCTGTTGCATCTCAGTACGACCCGAGCTACAACTTCGGATATCAGTCAGGCTATCCATGGCCATATACCAACTTAGGCCAAAAGCCTAAGCTTGGGGGAGTACATATTTGTCACCGACATTACATTCATGTTCACACACTCATTCCAGTTGTCGGTGCTCATACTTTTTCATTGTACTATCCATGCTAGTTTATTTTCTTTTTCTAGCTTTCTTCTTGAGTGTTTGATAAACCTTAAGAATAACAAAAAAAATTAGTTAGTTTAATTTCCATGCTTCTAGTAGTAATCAAAAGAAAACCCAAAAAGATTTCTCGTACTTCTTTTGCTTGTTGGGAGCTTTCCGGTGTAAATAGTTTTATTTCTTTCCTTTCCTTTGGGGGTCAAGAGGAGAAGACCATAATGAAAATGTTTAGAGGCTCTCATACGCATGATTGTTGATTTAACCAAGAGCCCATATTACCTTGTCTTCTCCCTTGAGTTGAATGCTTGCAGATTCCATCTTAGTCCAATGCACGTGCACTATTATTATTATACACACCATTCGGTCGTGCAAGTGAATGGCAATAATGACGATATATGATGGACTGATTGAGATGAGAGAAGCTGGTATGAACTCGACCTCTCTTGTTTTTGTAAATATGATGAGTTCATCGTTCCTGATTCAGCCTATTATGAATAAACATGTTTGCAATCACAATTAGAGAATATAGTTGCTTATGCCATGCTTAATTAGCTAGGAGCTTATAATGGTTTACCTTGCGTGCCAACATGCTATTAAAATGGTTGTGATGTGGTATGATAGGGTGGTATCCTCCTTTGAATGATTCGAGTGACTTGACTTGGCACATGTTCACGCATGTAGTTGAAAACAAATCAACATAGCCTTCACGATATTTATGTTCATGGTGGATTATATCCTACTCATGCTTGCACTCGGTGTTGATTAATTTTAATGCATGTTCATGACTGTTATCGCTCTCTCAGTTGGTCGCTTCCCAGTCTTTTGCTAGCCTTCACCTATACTAAACGGGAATATTGCTTGTGCATCCAAACTCCATAAACCCCAAAGTTATTCCATATGAGTCCACCATACCTTCCTATATGCGGTATTTACCTGCCGTTCCAAGTAAATTTGTATGTGACAAACTCCAAACCTTCAAATGAAATTATGTTTTGTATGCTCGAGAAGCTCATGTTTCAACTAGGGCTGTCTGTATCCTCCATGCTAGGTGGGTTATTTTAAAGAGGAGTGGACTCCGCTCCTCATTCACGAGAAAATGGATGGTAACCGGAATGCCCAGTCCCTTGATAAAAAAGATCAAAGCAAATCAAAATAATTAAAACAAAACTCCCCCAGGGCTGTTGCTAGTTGGAGGCACTCGTTGTTTCGAGCAAGCCATGGATTGATGCTTTTTGGTGGTGGGGGAGTATAAACTTTACCATTCTGTTTGGGAACCGCCAATAATGTATGTAGCATGGAAGAAATCGAGATCTCATAGTTGTTGCGTTGACAATGAAAGTATATCGCTCAAAATGTTATTCATCTCTATTTTAAAATCGAGCTCTGGCACCTCTACAAATCCCTGCTTCCCTCTGTGAAGGGCCTATCTATTTACTTTTATGTTGAGTCATCACCCTCTTATTAAAAAAGCACCCGCTGGAGAGCACATTGTCATTTGCATGCATTACTATTAGTTTATATTGGGTATGACCTGACTGGATCTCTTTTACCATGAATTACAATGTTTAGTCAGTCCTTGATCTTTAAAGGTGCTCTGCATTTATGTTTTGCGGTCTCGGAAAGGGCTAGCGAGATACCATCTTGTTATATCATATTATGATTGTTTTGAGAAAGTTTTGTCATCCGAGATTTATTATTATTGCTCGCTAGTTGATTATGCCATTGATATGAGTAAACATGAGACCTAAGTGTTATTGTGAATATAGTTAGTTCATAATCTTTGCTGAAAACTTGAATGCTGGCTTTACATATTTACAACAACAAGAGCAAACAGAGTTTGTAAAAGTTTTTCTTTATCACTTTCAGTTTATCAACTGAATTGCTTGAGGACAAGCAAAGGTTTAAGCTTGGGGGAGTTGATACGTCTCCAACGTATCTACTTTTCCAAACACCTTTGCCCTTGTTTTGGACTCTAACTTGCATGATTTGAATGAAACTAACCCAGACTAATGATGTTTTTAGCAGAACTGCCATGGTGTTATTTTTGTGCAGAAATAAAAGTTCTCAGAATGACCTGAAAATCCACGGATATTACTTTTGGAAAATATAAAAAATACTGGCGAAAAAATCAAGGCCAGGGGGCCCACACCCTGTCCACGAGGGTGGGGGCACGCCCCCTCCCCCTGGGCGCGCCCCTTGCCTCGTGGGCCCCCTGGATGTCCACCGACCTCAACTCCAACTCTATATATTTGCTTTCGCGGAGAAAAAAATCAGAGAGAAAGTTTCATCGCGTTTTACGATACGGAGCCGCCGCCAAGCCCTAATCTCTCTCGGGAGGGCTGATCTGGAGTCCGTTCGGGGCTCCGGAGAGGGGGATTCGTCGCCGTCATCATCATCAACCATCCTCCATCACCAATTTCATGATGCTCACCGCCGTGCGTGAGTAATTCCATTGTAGGCTTGCTGGACGGTGATGGGTTGGATGAGATTTACCATGTAATCAAGTTAGATTTGTTAGATTTACCATGTATCCACTATGTTCTGAGATTGATGTTGCTATGACTTTGCTATGCTTAATGCTTGTCACTAGGGCCCGAGTACCATGAGTTCAGATCTGAACCTATTATGTTTTCATGAATATATGTGAGTTCTTGATCCTATCTTGCAAGTCTGTAGTCACCTATTATGTGTTATGATCCGACAACCCCGAAGTGACAATAATCGGGATACTTCTCGGTGATGACTGTAGTTTGAGGAGTTCATGTATTCACTAAGTGCTAATGCTTTGGTCTGGTACTCTATTAAAAGGAGGCCTTAATATCCCTTAGTTTCCATTAGGACCCCGCTGCCACGGGATGGTAGGACAAAAGATGGCATGCAAGTTCTTTTCCATAAGTATGTATGACTATATTCAGAATACATGCCTACATTACATTGATGAATTAGAGCTAGTTCTGTGACACCCTATGTTATAACTATTGCACGAGGAATCGCATCCGACATAATTATCCATCACTGATCCAATGCCTACGAGCTTTTCACATATTGTGCTTTGCTTATTTACTTTACCGTTGCTACTGTTACAATTACTACAAAACTGTTATCATTACTTTTACCACTGCTATCATTACTATCATACTACTTTGCTACTAAATACTTTGCTGCAGATACTAAGTTATCCAAGTATGGTTGAATTGACAACTCAACTGCTAATACTTGAGAATATTCTTTGGCTCCCCTTGTGTCGAATCAATAAATTTGGGTTGAATACTCTACCCTCGAAAACTGTTGCGATCCCCTATACTTGTGGGTTATCACAAGCCAGCTATCTTCGCCTGCGCAAAAGCGGGTCATGAGTGATGTGAGGGCTGCCATAGACTTTATCTTTTCTTGGCCGAGGTGTCGGGCAAGCCATTCATCGCGAATGATCTGCTTGAAGGCTGCTAGAGCCTCGGCGTCCGGACAGTCGACAATTTGGTTCTTTTTTACTAGGAACCGGGTCCAGAATTTTCTGGCTGACTCTTCGGGCTTCTGGACTATGTGGCTAAGGTCATCGGCGTCTGGAGGCCGGATATAAGAGCCCTGGAAGTGGTCTCTAAAGGCATCCTCCAGGTCTTCCCAGCTCCCAATAGAGTTTTCTGGGAGGCTGTTTAACCAGTGGCGAGCTGGTCCCTTAAGCTTGAGAGGGAGGTATTTGATGGCGTGTAGATCGTCACCGCAAGCCATGTGAATGTGGAGAAGGAAATCTTCAATCCATACTGCGGGATCTGTCGTGCCATCATATGATTCGATGTTCACGGGTTTAAACCCTTCTGGAAACTAGTGCTCCATCACCTCATAGTGAAGCATAGGGGATGCGCGACGCCTCTATATCGGGCCACGTCACGACGTAGTTCGGATGGAGTTCGTATGCGGTTTTTAGCCCGATTGAAGTTATGCTTGTCGCGTGAGGCTTGATGGTCATCTTCTCGTGCTGGGGCTCGCCTCCTTGATCCGTATATTGATCTGGTCTGACCGGCTCTATTATCCAGGTCCTGTCATAGGTAGTAAGTGTATCCTGCAGCTGTTGTCTCTCTACCTTTACGACGGGGTGGTGCAGGTGGGTGTTCGGCTTGAGTTGTCGCTCTGTCCCGGCCACGTGGTGGTCGGTCAGGTCCGTCAGTAGTGTTACGCATGGGAAGTATAGGCTCTGGGGCGTCATCGTCGAATTGGGGTAGCATCTTACACTTCGGGTAACTCTTGGTTGGGCGTCCGAGGTCGTATCCCTCGGCTGCCAGGACATCAGTCCATCTATCATTGAGCAGATCCTGATCAGCTTGAAGCTGTTGCTGCTTATTTTTCAAGCTTCTTGCAGTGACTATTAGTCGGCGCTTAAAGCGCTCTTGTTCGAAGGGTTCCTCTGGCACGATGAATTCTTCGTTGCCGAGGCTCTCGTCTTCTTCGGAGATTGGTACGTAATCACCATCCTCCGAATCCTCGTTCCTGATAGGATCGTCGGGGTTGACTTGCCCCTCTTCCCAATCATCCTGCTCCGATGTTGGCTCGACGAGGGCTTCTTGGTCTTCGGTGTTATCCGGAGTATTATTGTCTCCGGTGCCGGTATTACTGTCTCTTTCTCGGCGCGGTTTAGAGCGGCGCCGCTGACGACGATGCTTTGGTGGTGCCACAGGAGAATTATTCTCGACTGGGTCCTTCCCACCTTCGTTGCCATCCTCTTTGGGTGTGTCCACCATATACACGTGATACGTCTCCAACGTATCTATATTTTATGAAGCATTCATGCTATTATATTATCTATTTTGGATGTTTATGGGCTTTATTATACACTTATATAATTTTTTTGGGGACTAACCTATTAACCGGAGGCCCAGCCCATATTGCTGTTTTATTGCCTATTTCAGTGTTTCGAAGAAAGGGAATATCAAACGGAGTCCAAAAGGAATGAAACCTTCGGAAAAGTTATTTTTGGAACAGAAGCAATCCATGGAACTTGGAGTGCAAGCCAGGGAAGCTTCGAGGAGGCCACGAGATAGGGGGGCGCGCCCACCCCCCCTGGGCGCGCCCTCCACTCTCGTGGGCCCCTCGTGGCTCCCCCGACCGACTTCTTTCGCCTATATATTCCCATATACCCTAAAACCATCAAATAACACAATAAATCGGGAGTTCCGCCGCCGCAAGCCTCTGTAGCCACCAAAAACCTCTCGGGAGCCCGTTCTGGCACCCTGCCGGAGGGCGAACCCATCACCGGTGGCCATCTTCATCATCCCGACGCTCTGCATGACGAGGAGGGAGTAGTCCACCCTCGGGTTTGAGGGTATGTACCAGTAGCTATGTGTTTGATCTCTCTTTCTCGTGTTCTCTCTATGGCACGATCTTGATGTTTCGCGAGCTTTGCTATTATAGTTGGATCTTATGATGTTTCTCCCCATCTACTCTCTTGTAATGGATTGAGTTTTCCCTTTGAAGTTATCTTATCGGATTGAGTCTTTAAGGATTTGAGAACACTTGATGTATGTCTTGCCGTGCTTATCTATGGTGGCAATGGGATATTCACGTGATCCACTTGATGTATGTTTTGGTGATCAACTTGCGGGTTCCGCCCATGAACCTATGCATAGGGGTTGGCACACGTTTTCATCTTGACTCTCTGGTAGAAACTTTGGGGCACTCTTTGAAGTACTTTGTATTGGTTGAATAGATGAATTTGAGATTGTGTGATGCATATCGTATTATCATGCCCACGGATACTTGAGGTGACAATAGAGTATCTAGGTGACATTAGGGTTTTGGTTGATTTGTGTCTTAAGGTGTTATTCTAGTATGAACTCTATGATAGATTGAACAGAAAGAATAGCTCCATGTTATTTTACTACGGACTCTTGAATAGATAGAACATAAAGGATAACTTTGAGGTGGTTTCGCACCCTACCATAATCTCTTCGTTTGTTCTCCGCTATTAGTGACTTTGGAGTGACTCTTTGTTGCATGTTGAGGGATGGTTATAGGATCCAATTATGTTATTATTGTTGAGAGTACTTTCACTAGTGAAAGTATGAACCCTATGCCTTGTTTCCTACCATTGCAATACCGTTTGTGCTCACTTTTATCATTAGTTACCTTGCTGTTTTTATAATTTCAGATTACAAATACCTATATCTACCATCCATATTTCACTAGTATCACCATCTCTTCGCCGAACTAGTGCACCTATACAATTTAGCATTGTATTGGGTGTGTTGGGGACACAAGAGACTCTTTGTTATTTGGTTGCATGGTTGTTTGAGAGAGACCATCTTCATCCTACGCCTCCCACGGATTGATAAACCTTAGGTCATCCACTTGAGGGAAATTTACTGTTGTCCTACAAACCTCTGCACTTGGAGGCCCAACAACGTCTACAAGAAGAAGGTTGTGTAGTAGACATCAACACATCATATGTGGAAGTAGTCGTCCAGCGTCCGGTGAGCGGCGGGTTCTGGCTTTGCTCTTCTCTGGCATCATCGTCCATACCGTCGATGTCCTCAGAAGTGTAATCGAGCATGTCGGTTAAGTCCTCGATAGTGGCTATGAAGTGGGTAGTGGGTGGGACGTAAAATTCCCCGCTCTCAGCCCTTAGTGCGGGTTGGGCATAGTTCGGCAGCGATCCTTCTATAATGGCGAGAGATCGCATTAAGTCCAGAGCCTCGTTTAAGAGTGGGGTCTGGACAGGGAAGCGAGAATCCATGGAGCGGGGCGGGACAGGAGTTCCCTAGCCGAGCTCGTATAACACAGACGTCAAGAGTTTGGAGTTGGTGTACGGAGGTGAGTCCGGATCGATGGGGATAGGGGGAGCCTGGAGTGACCCCGGGCTGGCCGGTGAAACGACCCCCTCTGTATCTTCGGTGTTGAGCTCTATGGCTGCGGAGAGTCCGACGGGTTCTAAACTCCCATCTTCGGACTTGATGAGTTGCTTCGGATCTGAGGCTAGAGCCGTGGTTGAGGCCGCGAACCTTTGAAAGATCAAGTCTCCCCGGATATCAGCGACGTAGCTTAGGTTCCCAAACCTGATCTGATGACCAGGGGTGTAGTTGTCGATCTACTCCAGATGAACAATCAAATTGGCACGCAGTGCGAAGCCGCCGAATACGAAGATTTGCCCGGGGAGGAAAGTCTCCCTCAGGGCGGAATTGATGTGGATGGTTGATGGAGCCATCGAGCCTTCTAGTGACGACACAATGGAACTCTCAATGAAAGCACCAATGTCGGTGTCAAAACCGGCAGATCTCGGGTAGGGGGTCCCGAACTATGCGTCTAAGGATCGAAGGTAAAAGGAGGCAGGGCACACGATGTTTACCTAGGTTTGGGCCCTCTTGATGGAGGTAATGCCCTACTTCCTGCTTGATTGACTATGATGAGTATAGAGGTTTACAAGATTTGATCTACCTCAAGATCATAATGGCTAAACCCTAGATGTCTAGCCTATATGATTGTCCCTTGCCTATGGACTAAGCCCTCCGGTTTATATAGGCATCGAAGGGATCTAAGGTTATACAAAATCGGTTACTGAGAGGGAAAGGTACATTACCTGAATCGCCAAGCAAAGGAGAGTCCTATCCGGACACGGGGGAGGTCCTTCCATCTTGTATCTTCATGGCCCATCAGTCCGGCCCATATCACATAGCCCGGACGCCCGAGGACCCCTTAGTCCAGGACTCCCTCACTCCCACTGCCCTCCTCTTTGTATAAAATTTTAGGTATAAAATTTTTTAGTAAAAGAATTTAGTAATAGAAATTTTTAGGTAGAGAAATATATTATGTAATGTGAGATTATTTTAGTAAATGTACGTTTTCTGAATAGAATTTAAAAAAATAAGTAAATGTAGGTCTTTTGAATAGAATAGGAATTTTTCTAAGTTATGTGAAATTAGGGCATTTTTCTATGGTTCAAGAAGTAGACAGTATGTAAAAAATGAGGTTAATAATGTTCTTAGGGTTTAGGAAACAAATTGCAGACAATTGAAAATTTTATTTGGAATCAAATTGGATATTTACTTGATAGCTTATGGAGTTTCACTAAGTCCTAAGATGACGATAATAATGTTTTTGTTTATATTTTGTTTTTGCAGAAATCAAGGGGCCCCTGCATCATCCCCGTCGTCGTCCCCGTCACCGACCCCCTGGTGAGACCAGCCACCCCATGTTGTCAATTTAATTTAGGTATTTTAGGTTTTTAATCTTAGAATAATGTAGTATGAACCCTAGTTATGATCGAACCATGTTCAAAAATGTAGGTTTTTAATTAGGTGTAGTTAATAGAATTTAGGTGTTTTAGGTGTATTTAACAAAATTCTAGGTTAATTTGTTTTGAAGTGGACATGTCATATTTTGAACATGTCACATTTGTTGTTATTTTTTAGTTAAACCTTCCCGCATCAATGTCGACGATGGCTATCCCGCATCCTCGTCTCGACTCGGTGGAGGAGTCCTGCTAGATCGGAGGGGCCATGTCCGGGACTGGGCTTTGCCGGGCTGGTACTGGGAGGTGCTACCTTTCGGGGGCGCAACTTGGTGAAGAGACAACTCGTTGTTGACCTGAACCTTCTTTGGTGGTGTTCGCGTGGGCCACTGACGATGCGGAGGCTTTCGTCCCCCGCGGAGGTGGTACGTCACCGTGTCAGCGAGGAGGACGAGCACGCCCATCGCTACATGGTTGCGTTGGAGGACAAGTTCGACAATACCTGGCAGGTTCTTCAAGGATCTCACTAGAGCTATGATCCTGTGATGGTTCCTTCTCTTTGGGTGTCCACCGCCAGCGCCAATACACGTCGTTCGCTAGGGTTGTACCTGTATTATTGATGTTATATGTATGATACTATTTGAGATGTATTAGTGATGATAATATTCGACGATGTACGGACGAAGAGATGATTTAGTTTTGCTTGTTGAATGCGTGCTAATTTGAATACTAATTTTGAAATGTTTGGTTTTTCTTATTAGTGATAATATTCGACGATGTACAAAGCCCCTGCATCATCCCCGCTGTCGTCCCCGTCATCGACCCCCTCCGACCTCGAGGTGACCATCAAGTTTGAATACTCATATGATGTAGACATAAACCATTGAAATGCAATGACCATCAAGTTTGAATGCAATGACCATCAAGTTTGAATGCAAATAGGATATGTGCTTGCCCAAGTGGTCATGTTTGTAGGTAACACCTCCGAGTGGCCTATGTTTTGCCGGAGTGTTGATTAATTTCCGTTCCGGCAAATTTCAAGGCGCTTGATATGTCCTTTTTCCGGCAGATTTCCGTTCCGTGAATTTTGGCATGACTTGTGCTAGAATATGTAGGAAATATTGAGTGGCCTGGATTTTCTAGAAAGATAATTAAACGACATTTTGGGTCGACTTTAAGTCTGTCGAGGCTCCATACATGACAATCAAAAAGTGAGTGAGGGAGAAAGTCTACACCATATATGAGAGAGGAAGAATCCCGACTATTGTCGTGGGGGTCATTTCTCCTTCTTCTCCTTGTGCTAGACCTTTGTTATGCACTAGGGGAAGGAGGAGTGACGACCATCATCGACGGTCGAAAAATCAGTGAGGGAGTGTGTCCATCATATATGAGAGAAGAAGAATGTCGACTGTTGTCGTGGAGGTCGCTTCTCCTTCGTTCCCATGTGCTAGACATTTTTGGTTTAATGCACTCGGGGACGAAGGGGGGAGCGATCATCACCAACGGTCGAATATATACACCACGTGAGCTGAGAGTTTTCAAAAAAATACTCGACGGACCGATAGTCAACCCTTGCTGAATAACAGTGATCTAATTTAGTTTTTGTAGTACGTACATTGAATTTCAGAAGTTTAATCTTTGAATTATGAACATAGGAAATGTCGTCAGATGGCGAAAGTCTCGTGGAGTGCTCCTGGTGCGGCAACGACCGGGGTTTCTGTGACTGGCCTCACCTGGTAGAAGGTTGGCGCTTCAGCATTAAGCTCCAGGAGTCCTTTGATGTTGAAACGGTACGCAATGATGCAAAGTATTTTTTCGTAATTAAGCTCGAGTTCTGCTTCTTCAACGTGTAATTTTCGTCTTTTACAATTCGACTAGCTTATCCCATGCCATGCAAGACGTTATGTCTTGGAGAGGATGGATTTTGAAGATCATGAAAATATGAAAACAAAGATAGTTCACCTAAGGACCCATCATGGTTTTGATTTTGCGGTAAATCTATATAATTTTGAGAGCGTATCCCATTTTGGTTGCCCGAATTGGGAAGCACTTTGCAAGGCATATGATTTCCATGAGAGTATGCTTGTCACCATGCATCTTGGTGATCCTGACATCGAGGAAGACAATATGGACATTTGGGTCCTTGTTGATACGCTTCCAATTCTACCGCCATGTGAGTTTCTCAAACATAGTTATTAAGTAATTTATATTGTTTATTTCAAAATAGTTGACAGCTTATTTTCATTCTTCAAAGAATGTGTGTTAGATGGTAGAAAGAACCTACTACACCAATGGCGCAGAATTAATTTATCACGAGAAAAATCATCTGATCTCATTTATTAATGATCGTGAGAATTACAATATCTATTATCAAACTCCTGCACATTATGGTCAATACGTGCCACTAGTGCACGTGTTGAACTACGGTAACATCCATGGAGATGCCATGGTAAGATTTTTTTACTATTACGACATCCATGCATCTTTTGCACAAATTATTCTAAAACTAAACTACATTGCTAACTACAAAGTTATTAGTATATTTTTCAACAGAAAATCTCGAAGGATTGTGTGCCTCATCTGATGTTTCCGAAAGGTCACCTTGATGTTATGAGCTTACGGCTAGGTCATCCTACACATCACTGCTGTTCATACCGGATTTCTAAAACCGATGAAAACATGACAATTAAAGATTGGAAAAAATGTATGGTCAGTCGTAGGGAGGTACTTGGAAGCAACATTGTGCGACACGCAAGAATTGGAGACAGGATAATCTCCATTCTCCATAATGGGGAGTTAGGGCCTATCTTGTTTTATTCTATTTTACCTAAGAGAGGGTAGTTAGATCCTAGCTAATACTCATGATCATGTGCTAAGAACAATTAAGTACGGTTGGTTAGATGACTATGATGACGATGAGTATGACTTGTTATCATGATAACGAGTAGAAGTTGTATGATGATAATGAGTAGGACTTGTTATTATGGTAGCAATGATGGGTTATTTAATATTATGATGATGCATGATGCTAAGTTGTTATATGAGCATGATGAGTTATTATATATATCAGTGGGTGAAATGAACGTGGAGTAGATTCAAGTGGAGACAACATGTGGTGCATGTCGAAAGTACTACTAATCCAAACTTGATCTAGTTTGGACTAGTAGTACTTTTGATGTGCACCACATGTTGCCTCCATTTGAATCTAATCCATATTCATTTCACCCACTGTTATAAATAATAATTAATCATGGTCATAAAATCATATGATGAAAGTACTGTATATAAAACCTATACAAAGACAGTGACAATTGAAGGAAATATGCCCTAGAGGCAATAATAAAGTTATTATTTATTTCCTCATATCATGATAAATGTTTATTATTCATGCTAGAATTGTATTAACCGGAAACATGATACATGTGTGAATACATAGACAAACATAGTGTCACTAGTATGCCTCTACTTAACTAGCTCATTGATCAAAGATGGTTATGTTTCCTAACCATAGACATGTGTTGTCATTTGATTAATGGGATCACATCATTAGGAGAATGATGTGATTGACTTGACCCATTCCGTTAGCTTAGCACTTGATCGTTTAGTATGTTGCTATTGCTTTCTTCATGACTTATACAAAGTTCCTACAACTATGAGATTGTGCAACTCCCGTTTACCGGAGGAACACTTTGTGTGCTACCAAACATCACAACGTAACTGGGTGATTATAAAGGTGCTCTACAGGTGTCTCCAAAGGTATATGTTGAGTTGGCATAATTCGAGATTAGGTTTTGTCACTCCGATTATCGGAGAGGTACCTCTGGGCCCTCTCGGTAATACTAATCACTTAAGCCTTGCAAGCATTGTAACTAATGAGTTAGTTACGAAATGATGTATTACGGAACGAGTAAAGAGACTTGCCGGTAACGAGATTGAACTAGGTATTGGATACCGATGATCAAATCTCGGGCAAGTAACATACCGATGACAAAGGGAACAACGTATGTTGTTATGCGGTTTGACCGATAAAGATCTTCGTAGAATATGTGGGAGCCAATATGGGCATCCAGGTCCCGCTATTGGTTATTGACCGGAAACAAGTTCTAGGTCATGTCTACATAGTTCTCGAACTCGTAGGGTCCGCACGCTTAACGTTTTGTTGACGATATAGTATTATATGAGTTATGTATGTTGGTAACCGAATGTTGTTCGGAGTCATGGATGAGATCATGGACATGACGAGGAACTCCGGAATGGTCCGGAGATAAAGTTTGATATATGGGATAATAGTGTTTGATCTCCGGAAGAGTTCCGGAATTCACCGGAAGGGGTTCCGGATGTTTCCCGAAATGTTTGGGTACGAGAACACGTTATTTGGGCCAAAGGGGAAAGCCCACAAGGTTTTTGGAAAGCGCAAAAGGAAGTTTTGCGGAGTCCAGGGGCCAGACGCCAGGGTCTCTGGCGTCTGGATCCAGACACCGGGAACCCTGGCGTCTGGCCCTGGAGTCCGAGAAGGACTCTTGCCTTTCGGGTGAAACCGACTTTGTGGAGGCTTTTACTCCAAGTTTCGACCCCAAGGCTCAACATATAAATAGAGGGGCAGGGCTAGCACCAAAGACACATCAAGAAACACCAAGCCGTGTGCCGGAAACCCCGTCCCCTCTAGTTTATCCTCCGTCATAGTTTCCGTAGTGCTTAGGCGAAGCCCTGCGGAGATTGTTCTTCACCAACACCGTCACCATGCCGTCGTGCTGCCGGAACTCATCTACTACTTCGCCCGTCTTGCTGGATCGAGAAGGCGAGGACGTCATCGAGGTGAACGTGTGCAGAACTAGGAGGTGTTGTGCGTCCGGTACTTGGATCGGTCGGATCGTGAAGACGTACGACTAAATCAACCGCGTTGATAAACGCTTCCGCTTAGCGATCTTCAAGGGTATGAAGATACACTCCTCCTCTCGTTGCTATGCATCATCATGATCTTGTGTGTGCGTAGGAAATTTTTGAAATTACTACGTTCCCCAACAGTGGCATCCGAGCTAAGTTTTATGCATAGATGTCATATGCACGAGTAGAACACAAGTTAGTTGTGGGCGATACAAGTCATACTGCTTACCAGCATGTCATACTTTGGTTCGGCGGTATTGTGAGATGAAGTTGCCCGGACCGACATTACGCGTACACTTACGCGAGACTGGTTTCACCGTTGCGAGCACTCTTGCTTAAAGGTGGCTGGCGGGTGTCTGTCTCTCTCACTTTAGCTGAATCGAGTGTGGCTACGCCCGGTCCTTGCGAAGGTTAAAACATCACTAACTTGACGAACTATCGTTGTGGTTTTGATGCGTAGGTAAGAACGGTTCTTGCTAAGCCCGTAGCAGCCACGTAAAATGTAACACCCCAAAAATTTAACCAGGTTCTAGTTATTAAAATTTTGCCAAGAGTTTAAAAATTTTGCCTGCAAGAATATCTCTGTGGATTTCAAAACTTTCCTTTTAATGTTAAGGAATTTATCCCAAGTGGATCCTTCCAAAACATATTGGACTTATTGCCCTCTCATTAAAAACATCTCTCAATCAGTAGATTTATTTGTTAAATTATTTCATCCTGAGCTTTATTCATTTAAATGACTTGTTTTAAGTTTTGGAGCTCTTTTTGTAATACAACCAGTTGATAGATTTAACTAAAAATCCAACCAAAATTTAGAGATGTCATGTGATGTCTATAGATCACTTTTGTGCATTAATATATTTCATTCATTGCATATTTTGAGTGCTACGCATATTTTTCTTCTCTGGTCTAGTGGACAATTTTGCACTACAACCCTTTTAAATATTTCTTTCTAGCCTCCACCAAAATTATGGGATGTCAGTAGGAGCATATGATTCCATTATATGCAAAAATCCAGGGATGTTCTTTGAAATTTTTGAGTGAATCAACCTCACCTCCATTCTGATCCAACATGATGGTTTGTACAGCAACCATATTATTGCTTGCTCTTTGGCCCTAGATTCTTTTCCCTACTTGTAGTCCTCCATGCTAAACCCCTAAGTCCAGGAGCATGCAACCATTGGCATATTTTTGGTTCATAAAATAATGCCATTCACATCCTGTCCAGATTTGAAGTTCTGCAAAACTTGCACTAGCAAGTTTGTGTTTTTCACCAACTAACCTCACCACCCTCTTGTGCATCCAAAGAGACACTGATCTGGAAGATTTGGCCACTCCAAGAAAAGCCTAAGTGCCTGCGGCATTTTGTCAAACACCTGGAGGGCATGATCAGTTTTGACATGAATTGTTGTTGACATAGTGAACTTAGTCTCCTGACCAAACCACCTTGTCCCTTGAGCTTCCCTCTATCACTAACCTAGTTCTGTTACTTGCCAACCTCACCTATGACCTGTAGCATGCCACGACATTGTATCGAACACCTTCCGTGCGTGCACTGGACGCGCCCAGAGCGCGCGTATTGCACGAGCCGCGCCCGAGCCGACACGTTGGCCCCCCTGGTTTTGGCCCGCTCTGCAGCGCCACGCCACGCACTAACCTCCTCACAGCAACGCGCCAAGCCGCCCTGGCAGCCAACAGCACCGCCGACAGAGCTTTTGGCGGCACGCCGGCATCCGCAGCGCGCCCCTGCCACGGTCGGCGCTGCCAAAGCCACCCCGGCTCGCCACCTGCCCCGGGGAACAGCGCAAGCTTATCCCCTCGCTCGTCGGCTAGCTCCCGTCGTCGCCACGACGCCCTGACGCTACAGGGAGGTGGTTCACCGTCGGCCTTATCGCCGACCGCCTCAGAACCGTCCTCCACCGCCTATATAAGGACCCCGGAGCCCAATCGAGTCCTCGAGCAACCTCAGGTGATCCTCCTAGTGTTGCCTTGGCCAGCAGTCGAGCAAGGGAAGGCCATCTTCCCCGAGTCCGGCCGGTTCGATCGCCGCCTAGTTCCGGCCGATTCCGTCGCCCCCAGTGCCTCTCCCTCTCCATTTTCTCCACCAAGAGCTCTCCCTCCCTCTCGTGAGTGCAACCCCACGCTCGATTTTGGCCGGAAACCACCGTAGCCCCAAACCCACTTTCCACCCAAACGCCTCCTGCGTCGCGAAGCTCGTCGTCGGCGACTCCGTCCACATCGGCGACCATGGCGGGTACCCACAGACTCATCTCGACCCCCTAAGCACACCCATGTCCTCAGATCACCAAGGGACGCCCCCATTTGCCGGCAAATCCTCGCCGGAGCTCCGCCTCTGTTCGGTCGGAGGGGAACGACGCGCGCGTGGCCGGTCAAACCTGACCAGTGGGCCAGGCGGGCCCACCGTCAGTGACCCAGCGCCTGTCCACGCAGGAGTAAGTGGAAGCGCACTTCCGAAGTACGTTTTCGACGTGTACGTGTTTATTTGAAACGTTTTTCTTTTCTGTTTTATTTTAAATAACATATTTTGACCAAACTTTGACCGACTGTATTTTATTAAATATAACTCCAAATGAATTAATTCTTTTTCCTACCTATCTCAAATATTGTCTAGTTTATTTTAAGATTTATTTGAGAAAAAATTCAAAACAACTTATTTTGCTGTTTTTATTTTGTGTGTTAATTCATTTATATTTTCAAAAATAGGATTTTTGAAGAGAGGAGAAGTATTTCAAGAGTTTGAAATGCACCCTACCTTCCCATGACCTGAAGGCAAGCATTCTGAACCCCGGCATAATTCTTTTGTGTGTTCGTTGACACGTTTATAACACTACCTCATTGTTGGAGAACTTGTTATTTCATGTGAGATGATCATGTGCATGGATGCATATTTGTGATTTCCATGCTGTTGGAAATGATCACACCTGTGATAATAATCCTCCTCATGTGCCTTGTTTGCATGCCAGAAGGAATCCGGGAAAACCTCTGCCTTGGGTAGGCATGAGTTTGTCGCCGGTCCCCGTTGGGACGGTTATGTCCGGTATGGCATAGTGAGGTATGGTGAGCGGTGCTCGTGTTGGTTGAAACATTTGGTTATACATGTCATGCAGGGAAATTTATGAACCTCCTGAGTCGATCATAGATCGAGTCTTGTTCCAGTAACCCCCATACTTGATTCGTACTACCACTCGTCTCTACAACAAGTAGAGTACGGTTCAGTAAGTTGCCAACCTCTTTCTAGCACACACCATACAGAGAGGCCAGGGTGGAAGATACCAGTTGTAGCTGGTAGGCAGGCCACCTGGTCCGGGGGCATGGGTGTTTTCGGTTGAGACCGAGAGGGGAGGCCACCCCTTAGAGCGCGCAATATAAATTTGATCCCATGCTACGCGAGGTTGTAGCCTCCCCACTTAGAGTTTGCTTGACAGGTGTCGTGGGTGATTCCAGACACGTGTGAGTTAAGCTGGTGTGTGCAAGTTAGGTGTGTTTTCAACAAAAAGACCGTAGACGGAATTAGTCCCGATGGACTAAAGGAATCCGTTACTCGTGGGTAAAGAGTACACCCTCTGCAGAGATTAAACCTATTGGAATAGCCGTGCCCATGGTTAAGGACTACAATCTGGGATGGGTCAAGTGTCGGTCTTAGTTTCGGTCTTCGGAGGTGAAACTGTTAAACCAGAAATGGAAACACTACTTGTGTTTCATGATGATTATGATTATGATTTTTATTGTGGACTAACCCATAATATTATTGGTATTATCATATATCCCTGGAATGATTTTTACCTCCGGGATAGTTCCCATGATTATTCCTTTTAAAGCCCTGTATGTGGTGTCGCTCAGACGCCCGACGGTGGCATTTCTTTTAAAAGCCCTTTATGTGGTGTCGCTCAGACGGCCGACTGTGGCATTTCTTTTAAAGCCCTGTATGTGGTGTCGCTCAGACGCCCGACTGTGGCATTTCTTTTAAAGCCCTGTATATGGTGTCGCTCAGACACCCGACGGTGGCATTTCTTTTAAATCCCTGTATGTGGTGTCGCTCAGACGCCCAACTATGACATTTCTTTTAAAGCCCTTTATGTGGTGTCGCTCAGACGCCCGACTGTGGCATTTCTTTTAAAGCCCTTTATGTGGTGTCGCTCAGACGCCCGACTGTGGCATTTCTTTTATAAGCCCTTTATGTGGCGTTGCTTCAGACGCCCGATCGGTGCCTTTTATTATTATTATGATATTGCATTTCCATAAATAACCTGCTTACATGCATCAGAGATTTATTTACCTTTTGTGACTGACGTCATGAGCATAAATATTTTCAACACATCATCATTATATTATTCCTGTGTTCATAATGTTTGCGAGTACATTCAAAGTACTCACTGGCTTGTCCCTGGCTATTGTCTTGGCCAGATTTTCTTGCGCGGAGAGGAGCGACCGCGAAGACAGCCCAGAACCTAAGCAACGGTGATAGCAGCCTCGCGAAGATAGGAGTTAACCTGGTCAGCTATTCCCGTGGGAAATGGAGTTCCATGGACACTGATGTTTCACAACCCGCTTCCGCCATCAACCACTAGAAATCATTTGTTGTACTCACAGACCAGAATGGTCTGGTACTACATATTTTATGTTTTGCTTGGAATTTCTGCATCAAGTTGGTGCCTCATCAGCTAACAGTTATCCTGGGGCTGATGAGTACAAGGGCCATTTTCTGGGAATTATACCCGGAGAATCGGTCCCCACAGACTTGGTATCAGAGCCAGGCTGACCATTGGCTAATCCTATCTTAGCCAGGTCGGAAAACTTAGGCAAACCAACCCACCAGACCTTAACAAACCCCAGCCAAGCTTCTCGTGCAAGATAGCCACACAGTGACCTCGACACTTTTGGTAGTCGGTGCCCAACCTATCAACCTAGCCTATCGATCACGCGCCAGTGACCAGTGCCCAAGATGTCTCATTCGCAAGCGTGCGAAGGAAGACTCCGTCCTCTTTTTCTATAAAAAGGGCACGCTAGCCCCAACCCAGCACAACCTCTACCCCAAACCGAGCCATAATGCCAAGCCCCGTCGTGCACAACAAGACCACAGCAACCAACCTTGGAGGTTTTGTGACCATACTCGCAAACCTCACCCGTCGTGCCTACGCATTAGAAGAGCCCCCAGAATATGTGGTGTACCAAGGGACCATGAGCGGTGAGAGCCGTCAATTCTGGGCCACTGTGCACATCTACGGTAGGGGTCTATCTCCAGAACGCCCCTACAGGTTCACCGGAAGAACAACTTCCTTTGAGCCACAAGCCATCCAGCTAGCTGCTCGAGAGGCTATAGTTCAACTTCGGCAGTTGTCGCCCCGAGTTAACTGTCGCTCATTCTACTACTACCCCAGGCGTGAAGGGTATGGTAGACCACCCCAAGTTGCCAACGGAGATCACGAGACAGATCCCGCATTGTTGCACCTAGTGCGCTATGTAAGTGCACTAGAGGCACTGTTCGACCAGATCACCATTGATCTGATCGCAGCTCGAGGAGAACTGGTTCACCGAGCCCCGGTAAGCAGGGAAACCGAGCCCGACGCCGACAACCCAGTCGTGCTGTTCGGACACCCGATCGAGACCCTGAGGTCAGCTCCAGCCATCATCCAAGATACTGTGATGAACCCAAAAGTGCTTCGTCGCCTTTTGGGAACACACTCCAACGGGATTGTGGCTAACAATCCCCATGATGGTCATCATCGCTACCCTGACCCTGCAGTTCCTCCACCATCTCCGGCTTACCCCGACAGTGAGACACGTGGAGAAGCCTCGACATCCACCAGGCACGCCAGTTTAGACGTAAACGAGGTAGACTAAGCCGTACGAGTAGTACCGAGTCTCAGTGTATCCTCACTTTGTAATCGCGTAACCTTGTAAATAAACGCAGCCTGTCGTTATGCCTCTGTTTTAATAGTAGCCTTGCATATTTTGTTAGCGCATAGTTGCGTATTTTCCAGGCACAGCTACCAAAACCAACCCCGACGACAACCACAGTAACACATTTCTTTATGAGATATGTGTATCTCTGACACTGACCCGACCTTTGGAGCTAAGCTGGTAAATTTATTACCTTTCACCATGGTGAAATGACCCAGCTCCATTGCTATATAAAGGCCACCTCATGACCTTATCAAGCACCCCACACCTTGTGCACCACCCTCACAACCTTTTCCTGTCATGCCGAGCCCCAGTATTCATCTGAGAACCCCAGATGCAACCCCAGGTAGCTTTGTCAAAATATTGTGGGACTTTACCTGCAGTACCATGGGTTCTACCCAGCCACCCCAGTACGAGCTGTTCAAATCGAGAATCACTTTTTCCACCTCGGAATATTTGGCAGCAGTACACATTCCTCCCATAGACCCCAACCAAGATCCAACGGAGGTTTCCTTCGTGGGGAAATCTATGCCAACCCCACGCCTGGCCATAGAAGCTGCTGCGAAAGAAGCAATTGCTCGCCTTCGGTCCGCAGTACCCTATGCCCGCGAACGAGGATATTATTACTTTCCGAGCCGTGCAACGCCCGGAGGAGTAACATCTTTCCCCGATGGACGTATTGAGAGAGACCCAGTACTAGCCAACCTTATCCAGTACATCATCGCTCAAGAGCATTTGAACCAGCGAGTAATGGTCTATCTCCAGAGTCTCGCTGATTTGAATCCTCAGATTGCAATTGGCAGACCACTGAGGCCCGACCCGGAAAGACGCATACATCGACTGGTCAATCCACTTCCTCTAATTGAGGAGGAGTGTATCCCTTTACCAGAGACATTTTATCAGGACCCCGTCCAGTTACCGTTTTCATTTTAGACGTCACTGCTGTGTTTGTTATTTCAGCATTTATTATTACGTTGTAACTTGTGCATGGTACCTCGAATGTGTGCGACGAGTCGATTATTTAGTTTCTACTAGTATGACTAGTTTTTTTCGTGATTAACTTGTGTAACCGCGAAAAAAAATCCTAGAATGAGATTTCTTTTGCCTGAGTTGCTGCAACGGTTATCCCCTCACCGCATGGATTATTTTTATTCACGCAGCACCACGGCAGCAGACTCACAACCGCTCGGACACATATGGAGCATTTGTTTTTCACAACGGATCTTAGCAAATCTCGAGGACGAGATTTTTCTTAAGGGGGGTAGTAACTGTAACACCCCAAAAATTTAACCAGGTTTTAGTTATTAAAATTTTGCCAAGAGTTTAAAATTTTTGCCTGCAAGAATATCTCTGTGGATTTCAAAACTTTCCTTTTAATGTTAAGGAATTTATCCCAAGTGGATCCTTCCAAAACATATTGGACTTATTGCCCTCTCATTAAAAACATCTCTCAATCAGTAGATTTATTTATTAAATTATTTCATCCTGAGCTTTATTCATTTAAATGACTTGTTTTAAGTTTTGGAGCTCTTTTTGTACTACAACCAGTTGATAGATTTAACTAAAAATCCAACCAAAATTTAGAGATGTCATGTGATGTCTCTAGATCACTTTTGTGCATTAATATATTTCATTCATTGCATATTTTGAGTGCTACGCATATTTTTCTTCTCTGGTCCAGTGGAAAATTTTGCACTACAACCCTTTTAAATATTTCTTTCTAGCCTCCACCAAAATTATGGGATGTCAGTAGGAGCATATGATTCCATTATATGCAAAAATCCAGGGATGTTCTTTGAAATTTTTGAGTGAATCAACCTCACCTCCATTCTGATCCAACATGATGGTTTATACAGCAACCATATTATTGCTTGCTCTTTGGCCCTAGATTCTTTTCCCTACTTGTAGTCCTCCATGCTAAACCCCTAAGTCCAGGAGCATGCAACCATTGGCATATTTTTGGTTCATAAAATAATGCCATTCACATCCTGTCCAGATTTGAAGTTCTGCAAAACTTGCACTAGCAAGTTTGTGTTTTTCACCAACTAACCTCACCACCCTCTTGTGCATCCAAAGAGACACTGATCTGGAAGATTTGGCCATTCCAATAAAAGCCTAAGTGCCTGTGGCATTTTGTCAAACACCTGGAGGGCATGATCAGTTTTGACATGAATTGTTGTTGACATAGTGAACTTAGTCTCCTGACCAAACCACCTTGTCCCTTGAGCTTCCCTCTATCACTAACCTAGTTCTGTTACTTGCCAACCTCACCTGTGACCTGTAGCATGTCACGACATTGTATCGAACACCTTCCGTGCGTGCACTGGACGCGCCCAGAGCGCGCGTATTGCACGAGCCGCGCCCGAGCCGACACGTTGGCCCCCCTGGTTTTGGCCCGCTCTGCAGCGCCACGCCACGCACTAACCTCCTCACAGCAACGCGCCAAGCCGCCCTGGCAGCCAACATCGCCGCCGACAGAGCTTTTGGCGGCACGCCGGCGTCCGTAGCGCGCCTCTACCACGGTCGGCGCCGCCAAAGCCACCCCGGCTCGCCACCTGCCCCGGGGAACAGCGCAAGCTTATCCCCCCGCTCGTCGGCTAGCTCCCGTCGTCGCCACGACGCCCTGATGCTATAGGAAGGCGGTCCGCCGTCGTCCTTATCACCGGCCGCCTTAGAACCGTCCTCCACCGCCTATATAAGGACCCCGGAGACCAATCGAGTCCTCGAGCAACCTCAGGTGATCCTCCTAGTGTTGCCTTGGCCAGCAGTCGAGCAAGGGAAGGCCATCTTCCCCGAGTCCGGCCGGTTCGGTCGCCGCCTAGTTCCGGCCGATTCTGTCGCCCCCAGTGCCTCTCCCTCTCCATTCTCTCCACCAAGAGCTCTCCCTCCCTCTCGTGAGTGTAACCCCATGCTCGAGTTTGGCCGGAAACCACCGTAGCCCCAAACCCACTATCCACTCGAACGCCTCCTCCGCCGCGAAGCTCATCATCGGCGACTCCGTCCACATCGGTGACCATGGCTGGTACCCACAGACTCGTCTCGACCCCCTGAGCACACCATGTCCTCAGATCACCAAGGGACGCCCCCGTTTGCCGGCAAATCCTCGCCGGAGCTCCGCCTCTGTTCGGTCGGAGGGGAACGACGCGCGCGTGGCCGGTCAAACCTGACCAGTGGGCTAGGCGGGCCCACCGTCAGTGACCCAGCGCCTGTCCACGCAGGAGTAAGTGGAAGCGCACTTCCGAAGTACGTTTTCGACGTGTACGTGTTTATTTGAAACGTTTTTCTTTTCTGTTTTATTTTAAATAACATATTTTAACCAAACTTTGACCGACTGTATTTTATTAAATATAAGTCCAAATGAATTAATTCTTTTTCCTGCCTCTCTCAAATATTGTCTAGTTTATTTTAAGATTTATTTGAAAAAAATTTCAAAACAACTATTTGTGCTGTTTTTATTTTGTGTGTTAATTCATTTATATTTTCAAAAATAGGATTTTTGAAGAGAGGAGAAGTATTTCTAGAGTTTGAAATGCACCCTGCCTTCCCATGACCTGAAGGCAAGCATTCTGAACCCCGGCATAATACTTTTGTGTGTTTGTTGACACGTTTATAACACTACCTCATTGTTGGAGAACTTGTTATTTCATGTGAGATAATCATGTGCATGGATGCATATTTGTGATTTCCATGCTGTTGGAAATGATCACACCTGTGATAATAATCATCCTCATGTGCCTTGCTTGCATGCCGGAAGGAATCCGGGAAAACCTCTGCCTTGGGTAGGCATGAGTTTGTCGCCGGTCCCCGTTGGGACGGTTATGTCCGGTATGGCATAGTGAGGTATGGTGAGCGGTGATCGTGTTGGTTGAAACATTTGGTTATACATGTCATGCAGGGAAATTTATGAACCTCCTAAGTCGACCATAGATCGAGTCTTGTTCCAGTAACCCCCATACTTGATTCGTACTACCACTCGTCTCTACAACAAGTAGAGTACCGTTCAGTAAGTTGTCAACCTCTTTCTAGCACACACCGTACAAAGAGGCCAGGGTGGAAGATACCAGTTGTAGCTGGTAGGCAGGCCACGTGGTCCAGGGGCATGGGTGTTTCCGGTTGAGACCGAGAGGGGAGGCCACCCCTTTGAGCGTGCAATATAAATTTGATCCCATGCTACGCTAGGTTGTAGCCTCCCCACTTAGAGTTTGCTTGACAGGTGTCGTGGGTGATTCCAGACACGTGTGAGTTAAGCTGGTGTGTGCAAGTTAGGTGTGTTTTCAACAAAAAGACCGTAGATGGAATTAGTCCCGATGGACTAAAGGAATCCGTTACTCGTGGGTAAAGAGTACACCCTCTGCAGAGATTAAACCTATTCGAATAGCCGTGCCCATGGTTAAGGACTACAGTCTGGGATGGGTCAAGTGTCGGTCTTAGTGTTAGTCTTCGGAGGTGAAACTGATAAACCAGAAATGGAAACACTACTTGTGTTTCATGATGATTATGATTATGATTTTTATTGTGGACTAACCCGTAATATTATTGGTATTATCATATATCCCTGGAATGGTTTTTACCTTCGAGATAGTTCCCGTGATTATTCCTTTTAAAGCCCTGTATGTGGTGTCGCTCAGACGCCCGACTGTGGCATTTCTTTTAAAGCCCTGTATGTGGTGCCGCTCAGACGCCCGACTGTGGCATTTCTTTTAAAGCCCTGTATGTGGTGTCGCTCAGACGCCCGACTGTGGCATTTCTTTTAAATCCCTGTATGTGGTGTCGCTCAGACACCCGACGGTGGCATTTCTTTTAAAGCCCTTTATGTGGTGTCGCTCAGACGCCCAACTGTGGCATTTCTTTTAAAGCCCTTTATGTGGTGTCGCTCAGACGCCCGACTGTGGCATTTCTTTTATAAGCCCTTTATGTGGCGTTGCTTCAGACGCCCGATCGGTGCCTTTTATTATTATTATGATATTGCATTTCCATAAATAACCTGCTTACATGCATCAGAGATTTATTTACCTTTTGTGACTGACGTCATGAGCATAAATATTTTCAACACATCATCATTATATTATTCCTGTGTTCATAATGTTTGCGAGTACATTCAAAGTACTCACTGGCTTGTCCCTGGCTATTGTCTTGGCCAGATTTTCTTGCGTGGAGAGGAGCGACCGCGAAGACAGCCCAGAACCTAAGCAACGGTGATAGCAGCCTCGCGAAGATAGGAGTTAACCTGGTCAGCTGTTCCCGTGGGAAATGGAGTTCCATGGACACTGATGTTTCACAACCCGCTTCCGCCATCAACCACTAGAAACCATTTGTTGTACTCACAGACTAGAATGGTCTGGTACTACATATTTTATGTTTTGCTTGGAATTTCTGCATCAAGTTGGTGCCTCATCAGCTAACAGTTATCCTGGGGCTGATGAGTACAAGGGCCATTTTCTGGGAATTATACCCGAAGAATCGGTCCCCACATAAAACTTGCAACAACAAAGTAGAGGACGTCTAACTTGTTTTTGCAGGGCATGTTGTGATGTGATATGGTCAAGACGTGATGCTATATTTTATTGTATGAGATGATCATGTTTTGTAACCGAAGTTATCGGCAACTAGCAGGAGCCATATGGTTGTCGCTTTATTGTATGAAATGCAAATGCCCTGTAATTGCTTTACTTTATCACTAAGCGGTAGCGATAGTCGTAGAAGCAATAGATGGCGTAACGACAACGATGCTACGATGGAGATCAAGGTGTCACGCCGGTGACGATGGTGATCACGACGGTGCTTCAAAGATGGAGATCACAAGCACAAGATGATGATGGCCATATCATATCACTTATAATGATTGCATGTGATGTTTATCCTTTATGCATCTTATCTTGCTTTGATTGACGGTAGCATTTTAAGATGATCTCTCACTAAAATTATCAAGAAGTGTTCTCCCTGAATATGCACCGTTGCCAAAGTTCGTCGTGCCCAGACACCACGTGATGATCGGGTGTGATAAGCTCTACGTCCATCTACAACGGGTGCAAGCCAGTTTTGCACACGCAGAATATTCAGGTTATACTTGACGAGCCTAGCATATGCAGATATGGCCTCGAAACACAGAGACCGAAAGGTCGAGCGTGAATCATATAGTAGATATGATCAACATAGTGATGTTCACCATTGAAAACTACTCCATCTCACGTGATGATCGGTTATGGTTTAGTTGATTTGGATCACGTAATCACTTAGATGACTAGAGAGATATCTATCTAAGTGGGAGTTCTTAAGTAATATGATTAAATGAACTTAAATTTATCATGAACTTAGTACCTGATAGTATTTTGCTTGTCTATGTTTGTTGTAGATAGATGGCTCGTGTTGTTGTTCCGTTGAATTTTAATGCGTTCCTTGAGAAAGAAAAGTTAAAAGATGATGGTAGCAATTACACGGACTGGGTCCATAACTTGAGGATTATCCTCATTGCTGCACAGAAGAATTACGTCCTGGAAGCACCGCTGGGTGCCAGGCCTGCTGCAGGAGCAACACCAGATGTTGTGAACGTCTGGCAGAGCAAAGCTGATGACTACTCTATAGTTCAGTGTGCCATGCTTTACGGCTTAGAACCGGGTCTTCAACGACGTTTTGAACGTCATGGAGCATATGAGATGTTCCAGGAGTTGAAGTTAATATTTCAAGCAAATGCCCGGATTGAGAGATATGAAGTCTCTAATAAGTTCTACAGCTGCAAGATGGAGGAGAATAGTTCTGCCAGTGAGCATATACTCAAAATGTCTGGGTATAATAATCACTTGATTCAACTGGGAGTTAATCTTCCGGATGATAGCGTCATTGACAGAATTCTCCAATCACTGCCACCTAGCTACAAGAGCTTCGTGATGAACTATAATATGCAAGGGATGAACAAGACAATTCCCGAGCTCTTCGCAATGCTAAAGGTTGCGGAGGTAGAAATCAAGAAGGAGCATCAAGTGTTGATGGTCAACAAGACCACTAGTTTCAAGAAAAAGGGCAAAGGGAAGAAGAAGGGGAACTTCAAGAAGAACAGCAAGCAAGTTGCTACTCAAGAGAAGAAACCCAAGTCTGGACCTAAGCCTGAAACTGAGTGCTTCTACTGCAAGCAAACTGGTCACTGGAAGCGGAACTGCCCCAAGTATTTGGCAGATAAGAAGGATGGCAAAGTGAACAAAGGTATATGTGATATACATGTTATTGATGTGTACCTAACTAGAGCTCGTAGTAGCACCTGGGTATTTGATACTGGTTCTGTTGCTAATATTTGCAACTCGAAACAGGGACTACGAAATAAGCGAGCACTGGCCAAGGACGAGGTGACGATGCGCGTGGGAAACGGTTCCAAAGTCGATGTGATCGCGGTCGGCACGCTACCTCTACATCTACCTTTGGGATTAGTTTTAGACCTGAATAATTGTTATTTGGTGCCAGCGTTGAGCATGAACATTATATCTGGATCTTGTTTGATGCGAGACGGTTATTCATTTAAATCAGAGGATAATGGTTGTTCTATTTATATGAGTAATATCTTTTATGGTCATGCACCCTTGAAGAGTGGTATATTTTTATTGAATCTCGATAGTAGTGATACACATATTCATAATGTCGAAGCCAAAAGATGCAGAGTTGATAATGATAGTCCAACTTATTTGTGGCACTGCCATTTGGGTCATATCGGTGTAAAGCGCATGAAGAAACTCCATACTGATGGACTTTTGGAATCACTTGATTATGAATCACTTGGTACTTGCGAACCGTGCCTCATGGGCAAGATGACTAAAACACCATTCTCTGGTACTATGGAGAGTGAAAGGATCGATATGGTTGACTAGAGGGGGGGGGGGGTGAATAGGCAACTAACAATTTTTAGACTTTTCTTTAACAATTTAAAGCTTGCAAAGAAATAGGTTGTCTAGATGTGCAACTACGTGGACAACCTATATGATGCAAAGACAATGAGCACACAAGCAAGCAATGGATATAGCACAAGTAAGCTTGCAAAAGTAAAGGGATAAGAAAACCAAGAGTGGAGCCGGTGGAGACGAGGATGTGTTACCGAAGTTCCTTCCTTTTAAGGGGAAGTACGTCTCCGTTAGAGCGGTGTGGAGGCACAATGCTCACCAAGAAGCCACTAGGGCCACCGTAATCTCCTCACGCCCTCACACAATGCGAGATGCCGTGATTCCACTATTGGAGCCCTTGAAGGCGGCAACCGGACCTTTACAAACAAGATTGGGGCTATCTCCACAACAATTGGAGGCTCCCAATAATCCCGCGAAGCTTCACCACAATGGAGTATGGCTTCGAGGTGACCTCAACCGTCTAGGGTGCTCAACACCCAAGAGTAACAAGATCCGCTAGGGATAAGTGGGGGGAATCAAATATCATGTGGTGGAAGTGTAGATCGGGCACTTGTCACCCAATCCCGAGCAAATCAACAAGTTTGATTGGCTAGGGAGAGAGATCGAGTGGAAATGGAGCTTGGAGCAACAATGGAGCTTAGAGATGGAAGAGGTGGTCAACTAGAGGTAGAAGACGCCCCTTATATAGTCGTGGACAAATTCCAACCGTTATCCACATGTTCAGCCCGCGACACACGGTACTACCGCTCCAGGGGCACGGTACTACCGCGAGGCTGTGCGGTACTACCGTGGCTGACCACAGTACTACCGCGACAGGAACACAGGCCAGAACTACCCTAATAAGGGGGCAGTACTACCGCTCGTGCGGTACTACCGCACCCACCTGCGGTACTACCGCAAGGCAGGAAAGTCACGGCCTGGGAAGGGCGCGGATGAAATAAATTACATCCATGCCTACTTCCGCTGAACCGGAGGAGGTACAAAAATCCGACGCGGTACTACCGCCCGCGAGGCGCGGTACTACCGTGCGGACGCGCATGTAAAAAATTACCTTCGCGCCTATTACCGTGACACTGCGGTACTAGGTAGGAGGGCCACGGTACTACGACTCCTAGGGAGCGGTACTACCATGGGCCTCCGCGGTACTACCGCTCTGGACGAGCGGTACTACCATGGAGGGCGCGGATGTAAAAAATTACATCCGCCCCTACTACCGCACCGGAGCGGCACAAGGCCAGGGAGCCGCGGTACTACCGCTCCAGATGAGCGGTACTACCGTGACACCCAGTGGTACTACCGCGTGTGCTTGCGGTACTACCGCAAGCACAGCAGTAGTCGTCAGATTTCCGTACAACCAAGATAACAAAGGGAAGCTCCAAAATGCAGGGAAAGGAGGAACAAGTGTACGTGTTGATTCCACCCAAACCTTTCCGACGCGGATCCCCTCTTAATAGTACGGCTCTCCTACGACTCAAATCCACCAAAGAGAAACGTAGAACGACGCCGACTTCAATAGTCTCCGAGGGGCACCGAATCGTCTCATGCCTAGATATGAATAACCTGAGAAACTCAAGGCACACGATTAGTCCGCAAAAGCATTGTCATCAATCACCAAAACACCTGAGGGAAAAATATGCCCTTACAGAGAGAGCAACAGATTTGTTGGAAATCATACATACAGATGTATGTGGACCGATGAATATTGAAGCTCGTGGCGGATATCGTTATTTTCTCACCTTCACAAATGATTTGAGAAGATATAGGTATATCTACTTAATGAAACACAAGTCTGAAACATTTGAAAAGTTCAAAGAATTTCAGAGTGAAGTGGAGAATCATCGTAACAAGAAAATTAAGTTTCTACGATCTGATCGTGGAGGAGAATATTTGAGTTACGAGTTTGGTTTACATTTGAAACAATGCGGAATAGTTTCGCAACTCATGCCACCCGGAACACCACAACGAAATGGTGTGTCCGAACGTCGTAATCATACTTTACTAGATATGGTGCGATCTATGATGTCTCTTACTGATTTACCACTATCGTTTTGGGGTTATGCTTTAGAGACAGCTGCATTCACATTGAATAGGGCACCATCAAAATCCGTTGAGACGACGCCTTATGAAATATGGTTTGGCAAGAAACCAAAGTTGTCGTTTCTTAAAGTTTGGGGCTGCGATGCTTATGTGAAGAAACTTCAACCAGATAAGCTCGAACCCAAATCGGAGAAATGTGTCTTCATAGGATACCCAAAAGAGACTGTTGGGTACACCTTCTATCACAGATCCGAAGGCAAGACATTCGTTGCTAAGAATGGATCCTTTCTAGAAAAAGAGTTTCTCTCGAAAGAAGTGAGTGGGAGGAAAGTAGAACTTGATGAGATAACTATGTATGCTCCCTTATTGGAAAGTAGTTCATCACAGAAATCAGTTCCTGTGACATCTACACCAATTAGTGAGGAATATAATGATATTGATCATGAAACTTCAGATCAAGTTTCTACTGAACCTCGTAGGTCTACCAGAATAAAATCTGCACCAGAGTGGTACGGTAATCCTATTCTGGAAGTCATGTTACTTGACCATGATGAACCTACGAACTATGAGGAAGCGATGATGAGCCCAGATTCCGCAAAATGGCTAGAAGCCATGAATTCTGAGATGGGATCCATGTATGAGAACAAACTATGGACTTTGGTTGACTTGCCCGATGATCGGCAAGCCATTGAGAATAAATGGATCTTTAAGAAGAAGACTGACGCTGATGGTAATGTAACTGTCTATAAAGCTCGACTTGTTGCGAAAGGTTTTCGACAAGTTCAAGGGGTTGACTATGATGAGACTTTCTCATCCGTAGCGATGCTTAAGTCTGTCCGAATCATGTTAGCGATTGCCGCATTTTATGATTATGAAATTTGGCAGATGGATGTCAAAGCTGCATTTCTGAATGGATTTCTGGAAGAAGAGTTGTATATGATGCAACCAGAAGGTTTTGTCGATCCTAAGGGAGCTAACAAAGTGTACAAGCTCCAGCGATCAATCTATGGTCTGGTGCAAGCCTCTCGGAGTTGGAATAAACGCTTTGATAGTGTGATCAAAGCATATGGTTTTATACAGACTTTTGGAGAAGCCTGTATTTACAAGAAAGTGAGTGGGAGCTCTGTAGCATTTCTAATATTATATGTGGATGACATATTATTGATTGGAAATGATATAGAATTTCTGAATAGCATAAAAGGATACTTGAATAAAAGTTTTTCAATGAAAGACCTCGGTGAAGCTGCTTACATAATGGGCATTAAGATCTATAGAGATAGATCAAGACGCTTGATTGGACTTTCACAATGCATGTACCTTGATAAAGTGTTGAAAAGGTTCAATATGGATCAGGCGAAGAAAGGGTTCTTGCCTGTATTACAAGGTATAAAGTTGAGTCAGACTCAATGCCCGACCACTGCAGAAGATAGAGAGAAAATGAAAGGAGTTCCCTATGCTTCAGCCATAGGCTCTATCATGTATGCAATGCTGTGTACCAGACCTGATGTGTGCCTTGCTATTAGTTTGGCAGGGAGGTACCAAAGTAATCCAGGAGTGGGTCACTGGACAACGGTCAAGAACATCCTGAAATACCTGAAAAGGACTAAGGATATGTTTCTCGTATATGGAGGTGACAAAGAGCTAATCGTAAATGGTTACGTCAATGCAAGCTTTGACACTGATCCGGACGATTTTAAATCGCAAACCGGATACGTATTTTTATTAAACGGTGGAGCTGTAAGTTGGTGCAGTTCTAAACAAAGCGTCGTGGCGGGATCTACATGTGAAGCGGAGTACATAGCTGCTTCGGAAGCAGCAAATGAAGGAGTCTGGATGAAGGAGTTCATTTCCGATCTAGGTGTTATACCTAGTGCATCGGGACCAATGAAGATCTTCTGTGACAATACTGGTGCAATTGCCTTGGCAAAGGAATCCAGATTTCACAAGAGGACCAAGCACATCAAGAGACGCTTCAATTCCATTCGGGACCAAGTCCAAGTAGGAGACATAGAGATTTGCAAAATACATACGGATCTGAATGTTGCAGACCCGTTGACTAAGCCTCTCTCACGAGCAAAACATGATCAACACCAAGACTCCATGGGTGTTAGAATCATTACTATGTAATCTAGATTATTGACTCTAGTGCAAGTGGGAGACTGAAGGAAATATGCCCTAGAGGCAATAATAAAGTTATTATTTATTTCCTCATATCATGATAAATGTTTATTATTCATGCTAGAATTGTATTAACCGGAAACATGATACATGTGTGAATACATAGACAAACATATAGTCACTAGTATGCCTCTACTTGACTAGCTCATTAATCAAAGATGGTTATGTTTCCTAACCATAGACATGTGTTGTCATTTGATTAATGGGATCACATCATTATAAGAATGATGTGATTGACATGACCCATTCTGTTAGCCTAGCACTTGATCGTTTAGTATACTGCTATTGCTTTCTTCATGACTTATACATGTTCCTGTAACTATGAGAAATATGCAACTCCCGTTTACCGGAGGAACACTTTGGGTACTACCAAATGTCACAATGTAACTGGGTGATTATAAAGGAGTACTACAGGTGTCTCCGAAGGTACATGTTGAGTTGGCGTATTTCGAGATTAGGTTTTGTCACTCCGATTGTCGGAGAGGTATCTCTGGGCCCTCTCGGTAATGCACATCATTATAAGCCTTGCAAGCAATGTGACCAAATGAGTTGGTTACGGGATGATGCATTACGGAACGAGTAAAGAGACTTGCCGGTAACGAGATTGAACTAGGTATTGGATACCGACGATCAAATCTCGGGCAAGTAACATACCGATGACAAAGAGAACAACGTATATTGTTATGCGGTTTGACCGATAAAGATCTTCGTAGAATATGTAGGAACCAATATGGGCATCCAGGTCCCGCTATTGGTTATTGACCGAGAATGGTTCTAGGTCATGTCTACATAGTTCTCGAACCCGTAGGGTCTGCACGCTTAACGTTTCGTTGACGATATAGTATTATATGAGTTATGTATGTTGGTAACCGAATGTTGTTCGGAGTCACGGATGAGATCATGGACATGACGAGGAACTCCGGAATGGTCCGGAGATAAAGTTTGATATATGGGATAATAGTGTTTGATCTCCGGAAGAGTTCCGGAATTCATCGGAAGGGGTTCCGGATGTTTCCCGAAATGTTTGGGTACGAGAACACGTTATTTGGGCCAAAGGGGAAAACCCACGAGGTTTTTGGAAAGCGCAAAAGGAAGTTTTGCGAAGTCCAGGGGCCAGACGCCAGGGTCCCTGGCGTCTGGATCCAGACGCCGGGAACCCTGGCGTCTGGCCCTGGAGTCCGAGAAGGACTCTTGCCTTTCGGGTGAAACCGACTTTGTGGAGGCTTTTACTCCAAGTTTCGACCCCAAGGCTCAACATATAAATAGAGGGGCAGGGATAGCACCAAAGACACATCAAAAAACACCAAGCCGTGTGCCGGCAACCCCGTCCCCTCTAGTTTATCCTCTGTCATAGTTTCCATAGTGCTTAGGCGAAGCCCTGCGGAGATTGTTCTTCACCAACACCGTCACCACGCCGTCGTGCTGCCCGAACTCATCTACTACTTCGCCCGTCTTGCTGGATCGAGAAGGCGAGGACGTCATCGAGCTGAACGTGTGCAGAACTAGGAGGTGCCGTGCGTTCGGTACTTGGATCGGTCGGATCATGAAGACGTACGACTACATCAACCGCGTTGATAAACGCTTCCGCTTAGCAATCTTCAAGGGTATGAAGATACACTCCTCCTCTCGTTGCTATGCATCACCATGATCTTGTGTGTGCGTTGGAAATTTTTGAAATTACTACGTTCCCCAACAACAATAAGCTGCATTTTTGAAAATACAGGAAAAATTAGCAGTAGCGCTTTTCAGAAGAATTGCTACTGCTACTTACTCTTATCAGCAGCGCTTGACCTCAACAAGCGCTACTGCTAACTAGGTATAGCAGTTGCGCTGGGAAATCAGCGCTACTGCTACCAGTTGGCTGTAGCGCCTTAGTAGTAGCGCTGGACCCAGCGCTACTGCTATATGTATTTCAAGCGCTACTACTAGGGTTTTCCCTAGTAGTGTATGTAGGCTATCTTCTGGTAGTGAGATTCCGCATAGATGATCCGTGTATGTCATTTGCATCGGTCCCGCATTGAGCTGACAAAGAAAAGGTCTAAGGGCAGAAGCGCTAGTGTAGATGCTTCACCTCTTGGAAGGATCATGCTCAACGTGGTACTCAGCTCACCGAACAACTGTCGCTTGGAGCCCTTGAGCTTCAAGGTGTGCCTTTCAAGAGCGGTTGTCACACTCCCCTTGGCCGACCATTTTTTCCTGATTTGGCATTATTCCACACTACACTTACCTGAAGCTATGGACTGGGGTCATCACTATTTTTGGGAACATTAAGTGATCTCTGAAGACCGAGCAGACCACATGTGCTCTGGCAGCTGAGGTGCCCGCTGAAGCCATTGCAGTCGAGGAGCTTGCCGACATGCGGTCCAAGGTCGATAAGGACAACATCAAACTCACCAAACGTCCCAAGCATCCTCTGTATCGAGCGCGTCGGTTGGATCCCCTCAAGTGAACACTTTTTTATGAGCACGACGAGAGATCGTTCTGGACTCTCGGCTAGATAAATGGATTGGGAGAGCCAGCCCAGTTTATCAGAGTGCTTGGTATTGGCTTCTGGAGCAGCAGCCCATTAGGACAGTTGAGGCTAGTAATTAAAAGATGCATTGGAGGTCATTATATACATCAAATTCGACGTCCGGAAACACCCAAATCAGCAAACTGGATGGCCAGAAATGAGAAGGCGTGAGAGGGCAGGGATTAGGTGTAGTGTAATGTCTTTTGATTCTCAATCATGAAAAAGTTGGTTCTGGGTTTGTTATATGTGATGATCGGTTGTGGCTATTCGATGTGTGTTCCTCAATTTGTAGTAGCTCACCTTTTTATGAGCAAAGCATTGACTTTCAGGAAGGCCTTGAAGAAGCACTCGCCATGGGGCGTCGGGAGATGATCTTGCAAACTCATTGTGCCAACACTGTTGATCTCTGGAATGATTCTTGGGTCCGAGGGTTGATGTCGCTATTATTCTGAATGAATTGAAGCTAGTGACTTGCCCTTTGCAGAATTTCAAGCTTGTTTACATTTAGGCACAAAGCAAATTAGGCGGCGCTTGTTTGCACGACGAAATATCTTAGCTCGATTGTTGGATGGTGCTTTGATGTAGTACATGGTTTCATAACAATGTCTTCACACTCTATTGTTATTCAAACATTTTGTAACGAAACACAAATTAATTTTAAAAAGGGTTATATTTCACCTGGAACTACCAATTAGACAGCTACTCAATCTTGAAATTCCGAAAATAGAGCTTCGTATGTCGCTAACTAGGTTGTACTTTCCTAGAATTATTGTGAGATGCATAAGTACACTTGGATTAATGTTGGTCCAGTCATTGTCATTACCGGCTTTGAGTTTACCTTTGGAAACACAAGTCCATCACATGGGCTTCGAACGCAATAGCGAGACGGAAGAAGCTCTCGTTTGAAGCGTCCGCAGTTATGGGTCGGCCCATTAGTGCACACTTAAAACCAAAGAAATAGGGAAAAGGGGATCACCCAGGGATCGTTCATAGGTCTCCATGGCACCGGGTTGCACTGATAGCCATTGAGGCACAGTTGCGTTCATGCTAAAACAGAAGACATGGCCAAATTGAGGGAAAAGAGCCGACCTAGCTAGGTTTCTGGTTTCCTGACCGGTTTTTTGGGTAGCTTTCATTTTTTTTTACTAGTTTTATCCAGTTTTCCATTTTTGTTTTTTCTTTGCTTTTTCACTGGTTTTCTTCGTTTATTTCTCTGTTTTCATTAGTTTCTTTTGTTTCTCTTTTTCTCTTTCTTACTTTCACTTTCTTTTGTACCTTTTCCTTCACTTTTCTTCGGGTTTGTTTGTTTCTTTCTCATTTTTCAATGGTTTTGTTAGTTTTTTTCTCAGTTTAACTGTTTTCATTTTTTTTGCATTGGTTTTCTTTCTTATTTTGGTTTTCTTTCTTCATTTTTTGATTTCATTGTTTTTCTTTGTTCGTTTCACAATTTTCCACCCTTTTTGCATTGGTTTTCTGCAGTTTTTATTTTCCTTTTGATTTTATATATTTTTTATTTCTTTATAGTTTTTTTGTTTTAAAAAATGCTTGATTAACATTTTTCTAATACTTGAATAACATGTTTCAAATGCTTGATTAACATTTTTTTTATTATGATGAACATTTTTCATACCAATTGTATATTTTGGTATATATTTTTTGTGTACATGAGAAATGTTTTTTCTATACACAATTAACTTTTTTTCAAATGCTTGATTAATAATTTTTAAATAGATGATCAACTTTTTTCATACACATTTATATGTATCGTGTATACATCATTCGTATACAAGAGAAACATTTTTCAAATGCTTGATTACCATTTTTCGAATACTTGATTAAAAAAATTCACATGCTTGATTAACCTTTTTCACATGCTTGATTAACATTTTTAACTGCACATTGTATTTTCTTGCATACATTGTTTAGAATTCTTGAGAAACATCTTTTATACACATTTAACCATTTTCAAATGCTTGGTTTACTTTTTTCAAATACTTGATTAACATTTTTCAAATGCTTTAGATTGACATTTTATGAAATACACAATCAAAAAAGTTAATACACATTTTTCATTTTTTGTAAACATTTTTCTATACACATTTGATATTTTTCAAATGCTTGATTAATATTATTTTTCATAGGCAAAGGCCGGCCCATGACAATGCTCCCTTTAGGCGCGGCTGCCCTACATCTCGCTATAAGCGGGATATAGGGGCGCCCTGCCTCTGACCGATAGGATTGGGGAGATGATTTTTTTTTTTCGTGAAAGCCCTTTTTTTTTTGCGGAGTGAAAGCCCTTTGCTGATTCAGCCTTAAGAGAGCGAGAATAGTACGGAGTAGGCGGTTACTGGCTTTGCTGTTTGTTGCATACACGCAGCTTTGGCATCTTTATATAGATGAATTAAACAAATTCTAATTTTCAAATTGTTTACATTGCTTACCACATGTCTCACGAGTTAAACATATTCTGGTGAAAAAAAGAGAGAGTGAACTATCAACTCGTCATGAGAAATCATATTCAGCTAAACCGCTAAAGTCGCTATAATTTGCTTCAAATAAAGGAAAGGAAAAGTTTGCAGAAAAGAGGCAATTCAAAAGGGCCCCCAAGTAAAGAAGAAAGTCTGCACGCTCAGGAAAGCAAGGTTTTTTGGGGACTCGAAATCTGATCCTCGGCCATATGTGTTTACGTAAAGAATACCAGACGTAGATGCCGAACCGAATGCACGCAGGAAAATTCCTTTCAAGTAAAGTACCATGTGTTTCCTCAAAGAAAGATGGCACAAAAGTTGTTAGACAAAAACAAAGGTGTCCTACGGCTTGTATTCTAGCTACACGACTAGAGCCCTATCATTTCTAAACAAAACAGACACGGTTGATCTGAAACATGAGTGCGTGGTAGTGTACATTTTACCACACTGGAGTAACTTGATAGTATAGCTTTATAAGCACATCTTTTTAAAATTGGGACGGCGAGTAGTGTAAAATTACTGTATAGATGGACATATCCTTACACAATATGTGCCTTCTAAATACTCAGTGCAGCTGGCTGTATTTGAACAGGAATGCCAGAAATTATGGAAAATACCCACAAGTAAGTGAGAAATCCCTCAAACTGAGGAAATTTATCCCTAAGCCTTAACGACATGAGCTCCAAGAGGAATTTGTGCCTGACACATCGTCGGCTGACTACTAAGAAGTCGGAGGGCCTTGTGTAAGATAACGAGGAATTTATTGAGATGAGTTGAACCAATGAGAGCAACACAAACTCAGGAGTTCCCAGAACATTAGGGGCATGTTCGGCTCACATGTGATTGACAAGGATTGTGGGAGATTAAATGCTATACAAGTCAAAATCCCCTCCTGTCCCCTTGGGAGGGGGTGTAACCGAACAAGGCCTAGCTGGGAAGTCGCGGCTTCAACTCTTGGCTAATTGTAAATCCTTGATAGTTATCTACCTTGAGATCAACACAGAGTAGTAGAGCACACTAAATTATGGTCATTTTCTTTTTATGGAAAATAATAATGGTTATTATCCTTAGTGAGATCTGAACCTAGACATGCTAAATCTGAATTGTCATAACGTTAGTTTTGGTGGTTTTGAAGAATTCCCTTTCTTTCCTTCTCGAGCAACTTGCCGAGGCAAGGGCCGGAACTCTGCCATTTCATGCAAGAAGAGAAGAGTTGCCAAGTTCATCAAGGAAAAAACGGGTGAAAATCAAAATACATAAAGTAGAAACGTAAAAAGGAAAACTAGACAAGGAGTAGGGTTTAAACGTGCGCGCACACAGCCATGACACACATAACATCAAGGAACATCGTCTGATTGTCAATTCACCAAGCATTGACTAGTAAGACATGTAAATCTTGTCGGAAATCCGTCGCAAAAAAATCATGTCTGAAACATAGTGGCTTCAACAAAAATAAATGCTTGGATCGAGCAGTTAGTTATCTCAAAAACAATCAACAACATACTATCGTACTGGATCTCAAACAAAAGCTAAAAAGAAACGCAGTGACTTGAAAATAAGATAACATAGACAACAGACAAATGATCATGAGATATTTCTCGCCAAAAAAAAATGATCATGAGATACTATAACGTAACTTTGTTTTTCAGCGTCGAGATAACATCGCTAAAGCTCATTTTACATCGACATGGCATGTCAAGCAAGCTCCTGCGAATTTCGGCCCATGTTGCCAAAGAGAGAAAAAGGCAGGCCGCACGCACTCGCATGCACGGGAAAGGCCCGCCCCGCAATGATGGGTTTTCATTTTGGCATATATTCCTTCCCTCCCCCGACACACACAAAAGGCGTCCGCCTCCGTCCGGACACTCTCCCTCCGTCAGCTCACCTCAGCTCAAGCTACAAAATCAGCTGCAAAAGACAGTTAGGGCCTTTAATCCCCAGCCTTTGGCAAGCCTAAACTAATCTGCCATGGCTGCTTTGGCTAAAGAGAGGGAGGGAATGCGATGATGAACGCCTAATAACAAACCTGGCCTTTTGTCTTTCGTTCCGACGGGAGAATCCAATGATGCCCCCTCCGTGTAAGATCGCCGTTTTTTTCGAAACGGACGGATGCTCCGTGTGAGGTTGATTCCCATGTGACATCCACACGTACAAAGTGCATTGCAGCTAGTGATCATCTCCACAGTTCTGCTACTCCAGTCCAGTGTAGTTTAGTGGGCTGTGGACATGGTGCCATGGTGTACATGCACACTGCATCCAGTACCTCGTTCGTTGCACATAAATTTGGTGCAAATCATGCGTGAATCACACTAGCAAGCACTTAGTAACGACATAGCCTCGTCCATCCAGTCGTCCTGTTCAGCTAGACACCAGGGTAGCCAGTACCAGACTATCTGTCAGTGGCACTGGGTCACTGGCCGGGAACAGGGAGTGGTGCGGTGTCAGCGGTGGAAGAGAACGTTCTATGCGGTAGGAGATCGTCCCGGCTGGCCGGGGACTCCCACCGTGCGCCCCACCTTTTTTCTGAGCAGCACGGCCGGCTGGCTGAGCCGGCCGGCAGCGCCAGCCGTCCTTCCCGGTTCCCGAGACGCCCGCCACCACCCTTCTGCCTAAAGATGACAAAGGAACAAAAGAACGTGTGGAAAAGAGGAGCTGCACCTTACCCCGGCCTCTTGCCGACGCTTTCTAAAGCTCTTTTGCATGCTCCTTTCTCCTTCCACCCTGCAGACGACCCACGGCCGAAATATTCTTCCATTCTTGTTTAACCAGAGAAGATCGTCGCATGTACATTATGCGAATCGAGCCTTCGAGCTATCATTTTGGAGTCTGGGCTGTGGAATTCTTGGCTGGCTACTTTGGACTTTCGTGATTCTTAGTACGATACGGCTCTGATTTTCCTGCAGTTCGTATCACTATGTTACTCCTTCCGTTTCTAAATATAAGTTTTTTTTTTATAGATTTCAATATAGACTACATACGAATGTATATAAATATATTTTAGAGTGTAAATTCACTCATTTTGCTCTGTATGCAGTTCATATTAAAATCTCTAAAAAGAAATTATAGTTAGAAACGGTTGGAGTATTTGTTAAGAGATCACAGGACAAGGAATTGTTGCCAAAGGCCTCAATTAACAATATGTGTCAAAGTAAATGAATTCCGTTTGCTGGGCATCCCCCAACGTCGTCCTTATCCCCCTAGGGTTCCCCCGCCGCCGCCGTGGCGGCCGAAGCCCGCCGGAGCCGCCAGCCCCTTCCCCCTCTCGTTCCCCTCCCCCCCCCT
>NC_041389.1:423227055-423230543 GCF_002162155.2 Triticum dicoccoides
GCCGCCTCCCCGAGCGAGGTGGCCGGGGGCCCTTCCTCTGCGCTCCTCCAGCCCTCCCCCGCGCCCCTTCCTCCTCCCACCGCCGTCAGCGTGCGCCACCGATCCTCGGCCGCGTGGTGCTGGCGGCGGTGGGCATGCCCTTCCCCGCGCGCGGCCCTCCCCTGCTCGGGCGGTGATGGACGGCGGCAGTGCTCCTCGGCCGGTGGCGGTCCGGCGTCCTGGTGCGGAGGCCGGCGGTGCTCACCGTGGTGGTGCTGCCTCTTGGCGGCGGGGCGGTCTGGTGGTGCTGGCCGGCCGGTGGCGCGTCCCCGGCCTAGATCTGGGCCCATAGGGTCCCTTCTGGGTCCTTGCGGGTCGGCTCCGACGCGACCGCGACGCTCTCTATATGGGGAGACAGGGGAGCGGCTTGGACTGGGACAGCGACGCCGACGGCGTGCCAGCTGCTACGCGGAAGCGGGAGCTGTCCGGGCCTGTGGGGCCACGGGCCCGGTAGGCTCCTGCTATGGCGTCCGGTTGGCTACCGTCGTGGACGGTGGAGGTGGGGCCCTCCTGTATGCCGACGGTGATGTTGCCCTAGTTTCGACTTCTCTTCTTCGTTGTGCGGACCATCTTCGCAGTGTCGTCGTGAGACAGCGTGCGAAGCTTCGTGTCCGTGTTGGCGCAGGGCAGTGGTCGGTTTGGTGGCGAGCTCCGAAGTGCCTGAGGTAGAGGCTGGGATCGGGAGAAATCCCTGTTGACTTGGCCGACACCGACGCGGTGGCGCCTGAGGGTGCCGTCGGACCTTTCTGGAGGGCGTCGGGGCTACCCTTCCTCTCTCCTCGATGCGTACCGGGGGAAACCCTTGGCAGCAACGTCGTCATCGTCGCGTCCCTTCTCGGAGGTGTTGATTGGTACCGGCGCTTTGGAGTCTCGGAGCTTGGTGGGCGATCTCCGGTGGACGCGGCGGTCACGAGGCTTCGTCGTTTTTTGTCCATCCGCCGTTATCGGCATTTGTTTCTTTTTTTTTCTTTTTCATTTCTTTTGGACGTGTTTGTGCTGCTTCCGCCATAGCCCCTATCGTTGGTTGCATCGGATGGTTGCTTTGTAATACAAAGCGGGGGAACCCTTTTTCGCAACATCATCCTTATTCAAGAAAAAACAGTCCAAAACACTTGGCATCAAACAAAGAAATAGATTTTCCATCATATATAGCATGAAATTTCCATGATAAAAATAATGAATTTGTTATTATGTTGAAAATAAAATTACCATAATCTAGATAATAAAACTGACATGGCTAAAACTAGTGAGTTCTCAAAATCGGAAACATGCTAAAAATGGCACTAGTGACCAATAAACATTTTGCAAGAAAATTGTCATGTGCGATAGAATAAAAATATCCTAAAATTTTCCATATGAAATGATTTGGCATGGTTTGTAAGAATTATTTGCCACGGTATATAAAATTAAGTTCCAGCGTATGTGCAATTAAATTGCCATGGCAAAAACGATATGCAACGTTCATGCATAAGTAATTTGTGAGGGGTATGTATATATGTACAAAATGCTTGCCAGCTTGTATACAATTATTTTGTCATGGTTACAAAGTACAGAAAAAGGTACCTAAAAAGAATTTACATGGTATGCATGAATTAATGGACATGGCGAATAAGTTTAGTTTGTCTGGGGTTGTATACAAAAAGTGGGGGATTTCCCCTTATAAAAACAAAAAAAATGGCATGATATGTACAATAAAAATTGCCATATTACTTGCAAAAAATGTATCATGGTACGTGCGAAAAAATAGTTGACAGGGTGTATGCAACTAATTTGTTGTGGTATGTGTAAAATAATTGCCAGTGTGTGTACAACTAATTTTCCATGACCCCAAACTACAAAAAAGTGCCTGAAACAGAAAATGGATTTTGCCATGGTGTGTATGAATTATTTGTTTGGGGATAAGAAAGTTAATTTGCCAGGGTGTGTGAAATTAATTTGCCATGGGAAAAAAATTGCAATTTGCTATATACCAAAAATGATTGTCATTTCTATAACAGTTTTGCTAGAACTCATCTAGATGAGATATAGTTTGGTCTCATTCACCTTTTATAGCCATTGGATGTGATGCTATAAGATGCGTGTATGCTGATGTGGGTTGTATCTGTTCTTGTTTTCAAAGTGAATGAGACCAAATTATATCTCATCTAGATGAGTTCTAGGCACTCCCTTTCTATAAGGGAGAGATTTGCCATGTAAAAGATTTGACATAGCAAAAATGCGGCATTCAAAATTATAGAAAAACAAAAGAAATGGGAAAACTTGTGTATTCCTCTTACACAAGATGCATTGTTTGTGGCCAAGATATGCTTACGGTACAGTTTGCTAACCTTGTAAACCTAGATTTGCCAAGCAGGGGAAACTTAGGAGAATGAGGGTACAAGTGATATGACAATTTCTAGAGAAATTTGATCTATGGGTCATGGAAAATTCATAACTTGGTTGGGAAAAATATTTGTTCTCTGGTTCATGGCAAAACTAGGAAAACAAATTACAAAGGCACATGGCAATTTAAAAATTAAAATGATGTATGTGTCATGCTAAAAGCAAACATTGTTCTCTGGATGATAACAAAAAATTAGGAGAAAACTAAAAAGTGACATGGCAATGAAGGAATTGCTTTGGAATTATTTTTTTATTGGTTGATAGCAAATTACTGAAAAAGTAGTTAAATAAATCATGGAAAATTTTAGAAACTTTTGTGATAGTTGCATGGCATTTTTTAAAGAATTGCTAGCTAGGGGATGACAAATGTGGAAAATATGCACTATCCCATGCTATGATTGAGCGCTCAAACGAGCTACTACAATCCCCTCATCCTCCACAATGCATGCAAGAGCCATGGACAAATTTGAGCCATTCCTTGTTAGAAATCTGACCGAGTGCGCTCGTACCTCGTCGGGCGGATGAGCAACGTCATAAATGTTGGAGTCATATTGACAATCAAAAGAAGACAAAACCTAATAAGAAACATTTACCATGTGACAAGAATAAGAAAAATTAACAAAATTGCCATGACTTAGAACAAATTTCCCTAAAACTCCCATGTAAAAGAAATACACGTAAATTGCAAAACTTACCATGTTTTGGAAACCAAAATGTTCTAAATTTTGTCATGAGACTATATGAAGCACTATTGAAACATTTTCACATTAGGTGTATTATGCTTTTTTCTTGGAAAAGAAATGCAAAACATTGTTCATTTAAGTAGATACAATAAAAAAATTGCTAGATTTAGAGGAAGAAAATACCTAAAATTTGGCATGAGTAGAAAATAAAATTAATTATCTACAATTGTCATGTTATGGGAAAAAAAGGCTATGAATTTGCCATGGTGACATTAGAAACAATTTTTAAACATTGCCATGTGTACAAAACAAAATTTCTTATAAGTTGCCATGGACCACGATAGAACAACTGTCGTGGTCTACCAAACCACTACAATGACCGCC
>NC_041389.1:423230856-423240952 GCF_002162155.2 Triticum dicoccoides
TGTGCCCTTTGAGCCCAAAAAAGTCCGAAATCAACCGCAACACAAAGCAATACTATGGACTTGCCAGGCAAAGGGGGAGGAATGAAAGGATAGCTTACCTTGGGCATGCGTGCCACTTTTCAAGAGACGCACCGACGAGGATATCTCTCACTAGGTAGGCCCACAACAACATAAGGCGATGAGGACATCAATACCATTGTTACACCCACAGCCCCTACTGCTATACATACTGGAACAATTACTAGAGCTCGCGCACGCCAATTAAATTACCATGTACTTTTGTTTGTTGGTAATGATTCTAATGCTCATGAGAATATGATGCTGCCTAAATTGGATACATTTGTCTTGCTTACAAATGAAGGGCCTAGCTTGGACAAGAAGGATGAACATTGAAGCAAGATCAAGCATGGAGATGATGGCATACGCAAGGGGAACAAGACAAAGTTACAAGTGATGATTTCAGGACTTTAAAGCCACCATAATGAGTGCATGAAGGCTTGGAAGAAATATACAAGATACCACTTCATAAATTTCGTCCAGAGGATATTATAGGTATTGCGTCACCTTATTATTGGGCCAGGCCCATGTAATTCGAATTACTGAAGTATAAGATTTTTTTAGAATTCGTATGTGTGGGGAAAACAAAGTTACGGTTGGTTTCGGACCCCTCCTCCAAGGGGTCACGAAATTCCCTCCCTTTTCCTCCATATATACAACCTTAGGGCATCGTTTAGACTTTGGGTTTTGTTTAGATTAAAGTTCGCCATAACTGCAACTTCGCGTACTTTGTTTGTGTTGAACGACTAGACCAAGACGTCATAGAACCCCACCGTGATCAATAAAGTTTTCCTCTTATATTCGCAATAGCCAGATTGCTGTCTCAGCTTCTGTTGGGAAACGTAGCATGCAATTTCAAAAAAAAATCCTACTATCACGCAAGATCTATCTAGGAGATGCATAGCAACGAGAGGGGAGAGTGTGTCCACATACCCTCGTAGACCGAAAGCGGAAGCGTTAACTTAACGCGGTTGATGTAGTCGAACGTCTTCTTGAATCAACCGATCAAGTACCGAGCATACGACACCTCCGACTTCTGCACACGCCCGAACTCTTGATCCAGTAGAGGCACGAAGGAGTCGATGAGTTCCGTCAGCACGGGGCATGATGACGGTGTTGGTTAAGTGATTCGCGCATGGCTTAGCCTAAGCACTATGACAACATTTCTAGAGGAGTAAACGGTGAAGGGGGGCACCGCACACGGCTAACAGATAACTATTGTGCTTTGGGGTGCCTCCCTGCCCCCGTATATAAAGGAGGAGAGGGGAGGCCGGCCGGCCCTAGGGGCACCCCAAGTGGGGGTCCCACTAAGACTCCCAGTCCTAGTTGGCTCCCCACTTCCTTCCAACGAGAGGGGGAAAGGGGAAAGAGGAGGAGAGGGAGAAGGAAAGGGGGGCCGCGCCCCCCACCCCTTGTCCAATTCGGACTGTCATGGGGGAGGGCGCCACCTCTTGTGGCCTGCCTCCTCCTCTCCACTATGGCCCATGAGGCCCATTAACTTTCCCGAGGGGGGTCCGGTAACCTCCTGGTACTCCAAAAAATCCCCGTGGGAACCATTCCGGTATCCGTACATAACCTTCCAATATATCAATATTTACCTCTCGGCCATTTCAAGACTCCTCGTCATGTCTGTGATCTCATCTGGGACTCCGAACAACCTTTGGTCACCAAAAAACATAACTCGTATAATACATATCGTGATCGAATGTTAAGCGCGTGGACCCTACGGGTTCGAGAACTATGTAGACATGACCGAGACACCTCTTCGGTTAATAACCGATAGCGGAACCCGGATGCTCATATTGGTTCCCACATATTCTACGAAGATCTTTATCGGTCGAACCACAATGTCAACATACATTATTCCCTTTGTCATCGGTATGTTACTTGCCTGAGATTCGATCATCGGTATCTTCATACCTAGTTCAATCTCGTTACTGGCAAGTCTCTTTACTCGTTCATACCTAGATCATCCCGTAACTAACTCATTAGTCACATTGCTTGCAAGGCTTCATATGTTGTGCATTACCGAGAGGGCCCAGAGATACCTCTCCGATACTCAGAGTGACAACTCCTAATCTCGATCTATGCCAACCCAACAAACATCTTCGGAGATACCTGTAGAGCATCTTTATAATCACCCAGTTACATTGTGATGTTTGATAGCATACAAGGCATTCCTACGGTGTCCGGGAGTTGCATAATCTCATAGTCGGAGGAATATATATTTGACACGAAGAAAGCAGTAGCAATAAAACTGAATGATCATTATGCTAAGCTAACGGATGGGTCTTGTCCATCACATCATTCCACTAATGATGTGATCCCGTTTATTAAATGACAACTCATGTCCATGACTAGGAAACTTAACCATCTTTGATCAACGAGCTAGTTTAGTAGAGGCACACTAGGGACATGATGTTTTGTCTATGTATTCAAACATGTATCAAGTTTCTTGTTAATACAATTCTAACATGAATAATAAACATTTATCATGAATAAGGAAATATAAAATAACAACTTTATTATTGCCTCTAGGGCATATTTCCTTCAGTTTCTTGCTTGTTCTTCGTTTGCTTGCAGGAAATAGACCCTCGTGGTCAGGTTGATCGTGCTCCGGCATGGTCGATAACCTCTCAGAGTTGGTTTAGCGATTGCTAAGGCGTGACGTACTCGCACGTTTGTAGTCGGATAATCAAAGTCTACTCCACCAGAAATGATAGCCACCATCTCATCGAAAGATGGGACACCTTTGCCTCCATCAAGTGGTATCATATTTCCAGGTTGCTCGATGAGATTTTCCAGATTTTTGTAGTTTGGATTGCATATGTTCTTCATACCTACAGTCCACGAAAAAGCCATAAAAATTAGGGTTAGTTCATCATATCCAAACCAATCTGAGCCATTGCATAATCATTTTCGTGTTTGCTTAGTTGAATTTGCGGTTGCATCGTTGTGTCGAGTTGCTGGTCTTAGCATCTAGTTCTTTAGAGTTTCGAGTTCTGTTCACAGGTTGTCATGCCGCCGTCGCATCAACTTCATCACCACTGCCATATACCACCACCACATTTCCGCCACCAATCCGAGTCCATATACGCCACCACATATCCGCCGCCATCACGCCAATCTGAGTCCACCTCCAACATACATCCGCCACCAGTCTGAGTTCCAGCATATACATATCCGCCACCAGTCCGAGTTCCATCAGATTCATCTCCGCCACCAGTCCTAGTTCGAGTCCAGTATTTGTTCCTTTGTTTCCGATTTCGAAATCACACGATACTACGAGTCGTGACCAAGTCGGACTTCCCAACTTCCATGCCACCCTTAGAAGAAAAATAGTTCTAGTTTAAAAAAAACTAAGTTTGGAAAATTCTGGTTAGGCAGTTTTTAGACCATTCGTATACTTTTTCAGAAAAAAATTATTATGCAGCAAAAAAAAGAGGACAAAAAAGCGCAAAAAAGGAAAAAAATCAGAGTGTGCTCCTCCCTTGTTTACGTGCAGTGCCATGATTTTGTTAGTGTTCTAGGCTCGCGTCTCTAGTACGATCTAGTCTAGGACCAGCACAGTACCGCCGTTGAGCGTTTATTCAACTTTGCATCTCTGAATTGATTATTGCTGACATTTTTGCTACCATATCATAAGCCTTCTCAACTCCACATACATCTACATCGTGCGTTTGACACCACCTAGCAATCGCTCTATCCAAGCTTTGAGAGTTTTGACTACAACAGTTGCCACCGCCGCCTACTGCTTGGTAAGAATTGGTAAGAATTTGAGATTCACTTGATGGGTTTGTGACTTTCCACAATAGCACCGCCATGTCCTAGTAATCTATAGGATCATATTATTGTGTGTTTTGCTAACCATGCTAGGATCACAAGCGGATGAGCTGGACTGGGAGAACATGACGAACAAGGAGCTCCATGATAAATTTCAGGAAATGTTAGGTCAACAGGTGAAAGACGTGATGACCAGTTTTGGCAAGACACTAGAGAGGATAGATGACATTGAGAAGACAATTGACACCAAGTTGGATGCCAAGTTTGCTGAAGTGCTTGCGCGTCTAGCTCCACCTACTGCCTCTACTTCACCACTGCAACAACCACAACAACAACAACAACAATAAAAACAACAACAACAACAACAACAACAACAACAACAACAACAACAACAACAACAACAACAACAACAACAACAACAACAACAACAACAACAACAACAACAACAACAACAACAACAACAACAACAACAACAACAACACCCACCTCCACATCGTGATACAGTTCTTCACCGAGCGAGGCGTATTCCTCTTGAGGAAGGCCAAAATTCTGGTGCCGCTGCTCCTGCTGCTGCTGCCGAGGAGGAGGACGATTATGCGGGCAATTACGAGGATGAGGTTGGTCAAAATCAGAACTACGTGCAATCACCAACACCACCACCAGGTCGTCCACATGCAAAAAATCACAATGGTATAGGGCTGCACCACCCCCTCAGGTATGAGATCAAGACCACATCCCTAAACTAAAGTTGAATATCTCGCATGATATTATTTGTTGTCGTTGCAATGGTGGAGGTCATTATGCGAGAGAATGCCCATCTAAGCGTGTGATGATTGTGTTGGGAACGTAGTAATTCAAAAAAATTCCTACGATCACGCAAGATCTATCTAGGGGATGCATAGCAACGAGATGGGAGAGTGTGTCCACGTACACTCATAGACCGAAAGTGGAAGCGTTTAGTAACGTGGTTGATGTAGTCGAACGTCTTCATGATCCAACCGATCCAAGTACCGAACGTACGGCACCTCCATGTTCAGCACATGTTCAGCACGATGACGTCCCTCGAGCTCTTGATCCAGTTGAGGACGAGGGAGAGTTTTGTCGGCATGACGGCATGGAGACGGTGTTGATGATGTTCCCGGCGCAGGGCGTCGCCTAAGCACTATGATGATATGACCGAGGTGTTAAACTATGGAGGGGGGCACCGCACATGGCTAAGAGAATAATTGTTGTTCCTTGGGGTCCCCCCTGCCCCCGTATATAAAGGAGGGAGGAGGAGGAGGCCGGCCAAGGGGGAGGCGTGCCAAGGGGGGGAGTCCTACTAGGACTCCAAACCTAGTAGGATTCGCCCCCTTTTCCTATTCCAAGAGGGGGAAGGAGGGAAGGAGAGGGAGAGGGGAAGGAAAGAGGGGGCCGCACCCCCTCTCCCTACTCCAATTCGGACTGCTATGGGGAGGGGCGCACACCACCTTGTGGCCTTCCCTCTCCTACTCCCTTATGGCCCATCTAGGCCCATAACTTCCTCGGGGGGTTTCGGTAACCCCTCGGTTCCCCGAAACATGTCCGAACTCTTCTGAAACCTTTCCGGTGTCCGAACATAGTCCTCCAACATATCAATCTTTATGTCTCGGCCATTTTGAGACTCCTTGTCATGTCCGTGATCTCATCCGGGACTCCGAACAAACTTCGGTCGTCAAAAACACATAACTCATAATACAAATTGTCATCGAACGTTAAGCGTGCGGACCCTACGGGTCCCAAAACTATGTAGACATGATCGAGACACATCTCCGATCAATAACCAGCCGTTTCAAGTAATGACAGGCGATGTAACCAGCCACGTGGGCATGACCCAGTGCGTGATGGTGCTCATGATTTGGTCGATCAGGACAGGGCACGTTGAGAAGCTGAGCAGGCGGCTCAACAGGCGGCTCAACAACATCTTCCAGTTTACCGACGGCTTTGGTGGAGGCAGGTGTGACCTCCAGAACCATGGGTGTACCATGTTTAGTGCTGGCTCTGCGGAATGAGTGTCTGCCCAAGGATTTCAAATGACCTCGTAAGGTGCCTAATTATACAGCTGACTTACTCCCTGAGGCGTGGATTGAGAGTTACGAGATGGCCATGGAACTGCTGGAGGTCAGCGATGTTGCGTGCGCCAAATACTTCACCATGATGCTGGATGGGACGGCTCGTACTTGGTTGAAAGGGCTGCCTGCCAATTCCATCGGGTCATGGGACGAGCTAAAGGCACGGTTTATCCAGAACATTAAAGATATGTGCAAACAGCCCATGTCGATTGTGGATTTGGATGCTTGCGCTCAAGAAGAGGGCGAGTCAACGACCCATTGGGTGCGCCGGGTCAAGGCTATCCTACACTCATCAAATAACATCAATGCCGGCTCAGCAGTTCTAATGTTAGAGAAGAATTGCCGTTTTTTGCCTCTTAAGCAGAAGCTAGGGTGGCTCAAGCACCATTGCAATGATATGGGGGAGTTGATGGCGGCTCTAATTAAATATGCCAACTCTGATAGTACCAGGGACCCCGAGTCTGACGAGGAAAAGCCGGGAAAGGGAAAAAAGAGTGGCAACACCAAGGGTCAACAACATAACCCGCCGAGTCAGGGGGGCAATGGTAAGCGCAAGGTCGATAGTAGTTCAGATTTTGTGGCCAATAGCAATACGTAGAATAATGGTCAGCGTCATAAGGGGAAGCCACCTCCTTGAACAGGTGGATCAGGTCTCAATCTCGAGAAGTTGCTGAATCAGCCCTGCCCAAAGCATGGCACAAAGGAAAGGTTGTCCAGTCACCTTTGGAAGGATTGTCAAATTATGAGGGAGTTCAAAAATTCTGATTTATTCCAGAACAATCATGGGCCGGGCGACGGCTCAGGTTCTGGTGGTGGCGGTTTTCATGGCCCAGGTTACGGTGGTGGCGGTTCTAGTTCAGGTTTCCAGGGTCACCAAAACCATCAAGGTAATCAGAGTGGTTACAATCAGCAATCCGGTCAGGGGGGTCAGCAACAGCATCAGTCTTGATATCAAAGTCATTCGAAGCAGTTGAATAGTGGGAAGTACCACGTCTTCACCACAAGTCTATGCAAGCGGGATTAGAAGCTTCATAAAAGGGTTGTGAACGCCGTTGAGCCGGCAGTTCCCCATTACTTGCGATGGTCCAAGCAACCCATTATGTGGAGTCGAGAGGATCACCCGCCCCGGGTTGATAATCCGGGTCACTTGGCTTTGGTGGTGGCGCCTCAAGTTGGTGGGTACAAATTCACTAAGGTACTCATGGATGGGGGTACACTACTAGGGAAAACCCTAGCAGTAGCACTGGTTTTGTGCTCACTAGTAGCACGGGTAGGCGCGCTACTAATAAGGCGCTACAGCTATTGCTTAGCAGTAACGCGTGCCGGGGTGCGCTACTGCTAGGACGAATAGTTGTAGCATTTGTTCACCCCCACGCTACTGCTAATGAAACTAGTGGCAGCGCGTTTTCTGTCCATCACTACTAGTATTCATTTTTTATTTTTTTTATTTTTAGTGTATTTACGCGGTTTTCTCTCCATGGTACAAATATTGGTACAGTACCAGTTATGAGGTTTACATCATTATGTCCAGTGTGTCAAATGAAGGTGGATTAGGTTCAAGTGGAGGCAATATGTGGTGCATGTCAAAAGTATACTACTAATCCAAACTTGATCTAGTTTGGACTAGTAGTACTTTTGATGTGCACCACATGTTGCCTCCACTTGAATCTAATCCGCCAGCACAAGCTATTTAATCATCATCATAGTAATTACCACCAACATTATTTATTTAATCACCACTAACACTAGCTAATAATAATCATCATAGTCATTACCACTAACACTAGCTATTTTATCATCATAGTAATAGTGTAGCACATCATCATCCTCAAACTCTGTTTGCTGCCCCCTAGTACTTCTCTGCGCTCCCCCATCACATATTTGGTCCAGTCTTGCACTATTAAGCATCCGTCGCTAATCTTGAATGCACTACAGTAATCTGTAGGATATCTTGGCCGTAAGCTAATAATAGTCATGGTACCTTTAGTCTCGATCCCATAAGGCACAACATTCATCAGGACTCCCTGTTGAAGAACATCGTATGGTAACATACTTAGCAATGAAGTTTAAATTCAAAAATAATGTATGGAAAAGATGCATTGAGGACAAATATTAAAAATCTTACCATCCTTCCTAAATAGATGTGACCGTAGTTCAGTACGAACACTATTGGTCGCACGTTTTCAGTACTAACATTTCTAAATCCAGGAAGAAAATTTGTCTTGACAGTATCAAGATCCGCAAGCCATGAAACATAATGACTGAGCTCCTCACAGTTGAGTTCAGCCCCGGCACAGTATACGGTCCTGTCTACCAAGCGCTGGACATGTTTGCTTGCACCGAAATAAGCTATCAATAGAAATTAATTGTCAACTATTTTTGAATAAACAATATCAAAGACATAGATATGGTTGAGAAACTCACATTTTGGTATAACTGGAGGCGTCTGCACATCGACCCAAATGTCGGTATTACCTTCAATATCATCTTCCGGACGAATATCAAATGTGATAACCATATCAGGCTCAAATGCATAAGTCTTGCATAGTGCTCGCCATGTTTTGCATCCAAAATAGGTGTAGTCGTCTGAATTGTATAATTTTGTGTGGAAAATATAACCATGCTCGGTCTTCAAGTAAAATTTCTTTACCTCTATAGTATGACTACAACCTATCTTATCCAATACAAAAACTCTTGCATGGCAGGGGATACGCTAGTAGAATAGTAAAAACAAATTATAAGTTGAAAAAAATGAAGCATATGTCATGCTTAATTACGAAAAAAGACTTGTCGTTGTGACTTACTGTATCCACTTCGAAGTTCTTGTCTAGCTTGATGCTGAAGCGCCTATCATCATCTAGGAAGATTCCGTCGCATAGGTCGCGTTCGTCTTCGCAGTATTTGCAAATACCGAAATCCTTTTCGTCGTCAGACATTTCCAACATTAATTGAAAATCGATCGAAGACAAGTACCAGGATACTCAACACGCAAATCCGGGGCACTCGATATTTCCTACATATTCTGGCACAAGTCATGCCAAAATTCATGGGAAAATCTGGCATGACCTTTGCTAAAATAGGACATATCGAGCGCCTGAATTTGCCGAAACGGAAATGAATCAACACTCCGGCAAAACATAGGCCACTCGGAGGTGTAACCTGCAAACATGACCGGCCACTTGGGCAAGCACATATCATATTTGAGCAACACAAAATATACATTTCAATATATCTTATTGGACTCAAATTAGCATGCATTGAATAAGCAAAAGTAAATCATCTCATCTGTGTTCGTACATCATTGAATATTATCACTAATACATCCCGAATAGTGTCATACATATAACATCACTAATACAACTAAAACCCTAGCACACGACAGGTATCGGCACGGGCGGTGGACACCCACAGAGAAGGAACCATCACGGGATCATAGCTCCAGTGAGATCCCTGGAGAACCTACCAGGTATTGGAGAACCTGTGCTCCAACGCAAACAAGTAGCGACGGACGTGCGCGTCCTCCTCACTGACACGGTGACGCACCACCTCCACGGGGTCCTCGAGCCTCTGGACCATCACTGGCCCATGCGACCGCCACCAAAGAAGGTTCAGGTCAACGACAAGCTGGCTCCTCACCAACCTGCGCCCCCCGGTAGGTAGCGCCTCCCAGTACCACCCCGGCGGAGCCCAGTCTCGGACATGGCCCATCTGGTCAAGAAGGTGTCGTCCTCCACCGACTCGATGACGAGGATGCGGGATAGGCATCGTCCACGTCGATGCGGGAAAAATTGCTTTAACTAAAAAAATAGCAACAAGTTCTTACTAACTATTAATTCAATTAGTTCTTACTGAAAATAAACTTAACTTACTATAAATAAAAATAAACTAGTACCTAGCTAATTAGTACCTAGTTCTTACTAACTAATTAGTACCTAGAAACTACTGCTAAGGCTTCATACTAACTAACTAACTAACATTAAACTAACTAACTAACACTAAAAATAGCCTAGGGTTCATACTAACTAGCACTAAATAGCTAGGGTTCATACTAAGCAAATTAACAAGAGGGATCGAAAGGGGAGAGTGCTTACAGAGGGCGGGAGAGAGATGGGGTCGGGGGAGACGGCGGCTAGGCGGGGCGGGGGAGACGGTGGTGAGGCGGGATC
>NC_041389.1:423241372-423282865 GCF_002162155.2 Triticum dicoccoides
CAGTAGCGTGGGAGGGGAAAACGCGCTGCTGCTAAAATCGGTAGTAGTAGCGCCGTTTCTAGAAGGGCGCTACTACTATACCTAGCACGTCGGGAACGGTGTGGCAATTATAGTAGTAGCGCGTACAGTTCCAGCCGCGCTACTGCTAAGGGGGTAACAGTAGCGCGGTTTTGGCAGACGCGCTACTGCTAATTAGCAGTAGCGCCTCATTTTAACACACGCTACTGGTAAGATTCTGTGTATAAGGTTTTCCCTAGTAGTGGTAGCAGCATTAATATCATTTATTATGATACTTTCCGTCGCATGGGGTTGACTGATAAAAGTCTTAAGCCGTCCAATACTGTTTTCCATGGAGTGGTGCCTGGTAAGTCGGCATATCCTGTAGGCAAGATTGATCTCGAAATAGCCTTTGGGGATGAACATGACTCCGGGGTCGAGAGATTAACCTTTGAAGTGGTCAAGATTAAGAGCCCGTATCATGCTCTCTTTGGACGGTCGGCTTATGCCAAGTTCATGGCACGGCCTTGTTATGTTTATCTGTAGCTCAAGATGCCGGGTTACAAGGGGACCATCACAGTGCATGGAAGACGGAAATAGCTTTGGAGTGTGAAGAAGGTGATGCTACTTATGCTGAATCTATCTGTGCAACAGAGGAATTGAAGGTCTACAAAGACAATGTTGATCCGGCGGATATGACCTCTTTGAAAAAGCCAACTACATAGCATGATCCGGTATGGAAGTTTAAGTCGGCCAATGGCACTAAGCTAGTTGACTTTGTTCCTGGCGATTCATCCAAGCAGTTCAATATCAGTGCTAACCTGGATCCAAAATAGGAAGGCACGCTCATCGAGTTCATCCATGAGAACCGGGACATCTTTGCATGGAAACATTCTGATATGCCAGGTGTATCGAGGGAACTCGCTGAGCACACTCTTAATATTGTTCCAAAGTTTAAGCCGGTCAAGCAATTCCTTCGTCGCTTCAATGAGGAGAGGCGTAAGGCCATTGGTGAAGAAGTGGCCCGGCTCTTGGCGGCTGGATTCATTGTTGAAGTTTTTCATCCTGAGTGGTTAGCTAATCCGGTGCTGGTGCTCAAGAAGAATGGCACTTGGCGTATGTGTGTGGACTACATGGACTTAAACAATGCCTGTCTGGCTGATCCTTTTGCTCTCCCTCGTATTGACCAAATCATTGATGCTACAGCGGGTTGTGAGTGTTTGAGTTTTTTGGATGCTTATTCTGGTTATCATCAAATCAAGATGGTAGTTAAAGACCAGGAGAAGACAGCTTTTATCACTCCCTTTGAAGCCTTCTGCTATGTGTCTATGCCTTTTGGGCTCAAGAGTGCCCAGGTGACTTACCAGCAATGTGTGCAGAATTGCCTTCATAGTCAGATTGGGCACAATGTTCATGCTTATGTGGATGATATTGTGATAAAATCCAAAGATAAGGAAACTTCCATAGATGATATGAAGGAGACCTTCAACAATCTCCAGGTCTACAAGATGATGCTTAACCCGGCCAAGTGTGTTTTTGGTGTGCCAGCAGGCAAGCTCTTGGGTTTTCTGGTTTCTAACAGAGGCATCAAAGCTAACCCGGAGAAGATCAAGGCCATTACCACTTTGGCAAAGCCAGCATGTATCAATGATGTTCGATGTCTGGTGGGTCGTATTGCTGCCTTAAGCCGGTTCATAAGCCGGTTGGGTGAGAAGGCTATAGCACTGTACCAGATGATGAAGAAAACAAATCACTTCATCTGGAGTGATGCTGCTAATGACGCGTTTGAAGCTTTGAAGAAACAACTAGCTGAGCCGCCAGTCCTTGCTGCTCCTATTGATAAGGAGCCATTGTTATTATATGTGGCTGCTAACGCCCGGGCTGTCAGTGTAGCTATTGTGGTGGAACGGAAGGAAGCAGGCAAGGAATATCCGATTCAACGGCCGGTTTACTATATCAGTGAAGTACTCATTGAGTCCAAGCAGAGGTATCCGCACCGGCAGAAGCTCGTTTATGGGGTGTTCATGGCAAGTCGGAAGCTGAAGCAATATTTTTTGGGTCATCCCATCACTGTGGTTAGTTCTGCTCCCTTAGGGGATATTATTCAAAACAGAGAAGCCACATGTCGGGTAGCCAAGTGGGCCATTGAGCTTGGTCCTCATGGTTTGAAGTATATGCCTCGCATGGCCATCAAGTCTCAAGCACTTGTGGATTTCATCAATGACTGGATAGAGCTGCAAATGCCTGAAGAGAAGTCGGATAACACATATTAGACTATTCACTTTGATGGGTCCAGGCAATTGGAGGGCTCGAGGGCTGGAGTTGTCTTAGCTTCCCCTCGAGGTGACAAGTTTTGTTATGTTTTAAGGTTGATGTTTCCCTGTACTAACAATGCAGCTGAGTATGAAGCCTTGCTCCATGGTCTTCGGATGGCTAAGGAGATGAATTTAAGCCGGGTAAGATGTTTCGGTGACTCAGACTTGGTGGCTCAGCAAGTTTCAGGCAAATGGGATTCTAAGGATCCACTCATGGCGGCTTATCGCCGCGAGGTTGATGCTATTGCTGGGCACTTCAAGGGTTATCAAGTGGAACACATTGATCGGAGGAAAAATGAAGTGACTGATCCTTAAGCCGGTTAGGGTCCCAGCATAAGCCGGTGCCACCTAACACTTTCTTGGATATTCTACATAACCCTTCTGTCAAGTGGCCTACAGAGGAAGATCTGGCTATTCCTGACCCGGAAGCACAATTGATGGCGGCTCTTCACGCTATTCCTGATTGGGCAGTTCCATATTTGGCTTATATGACCCGGGGCGAGTTACCTGCGAATGAAACTTTGGCGAGATAGATCACCCGGCGGTCTAAGTCAATGACAATTGTTAACGGAGAGCTACACCATTGCAGTGTTACTGGGGCGTTTCAATGTTGTGTCTCTCCTGAAGAGGGCCGTGAAATTCTTCGCGAGATTCATGAAGGATATTGTGGTCATCATGTCGGTTCAAAGTCTCTTGTGGATAAAGCTTTTCGTCATGGGTTTTACTGGCTGACGGCTCATGCTGATGCAGAAGATTTGGTCAGCAAATGTGATGGTTGTCAGAAATTCTCACGGCGAGCTCACGTGCCGGCTCAAGAATTGAGGATGATTCCAATTACTTGGCCGTTTGCAGTTTGGGGGCATGATATGGTTGGGCCTTTTAAAAGGTCTAAGGACAAAAAGACCCACCTTTTCGTGGCGGTTGACAAATTCACAAAGTGGGTCGAATCGGAGCCGGTCAGTAAGTGTGACGCGGCAACATCGGTTCAACTCATCAAAAAGGTGATTTCTCGCTTTGGTTTTCCCCACATCATTATAACTGATAATGGCACTAATCTGTCCAAGGGTGCTATGAAAGAGTTTTGTCAACGTGAGCATATTCGACTTGACATATCATCAGTAGCTCACCCCCAATCCAATGGTCAAGCGGAAAGAGCCAATCAAGAAATTTTGAGAGGCATCAAGCCCCGGCTTATGGTTCCTTTACAAAGGACACTGGGTTGTTGGGTGGAGGAGTTGCCCTCAGTGCTATGGAGTATCAATACTACCCCCAACAGATCTACGGGTTACACGCCTTTCTTCATGGTTTACGAAGCAGAGGGTTCTCCCTAATGACATCTGTCACGACTCGCCCCGCGTGGCGGCTTATGTTGAAGCTGATAATGAAAAAGCACGTCAGGATGCACTTGACCTGTTAGATGAGGAGCGTGACCTTGCGGCAGCTCACTCGGTGATTTACCAACAAGATCTGCGCTACCACAACCATCGGGTTAAGACCAGAACCTTTCAAGAAGGCGACTTGGTGCTCCGGATCATCTAGGATCAAACTGATGTGCACAAGCTATCCCCACCTTGGGAAGGACCCTTTGTGGTCAGCAAGAATTTGAACAATGGGTCATACTACCTTATCCATATTCGAGACCATAAGGACTCACGTAAGTTAGAGGAGGAGACCCGCCGGTCGTGGAATATTGCTCATCTTCGGCCTTACTACACTTGAGCCACCGGATCTTATAATGTAGATATTTTGACAATGTATATATTATGATGATTATAATAAAGTCGGCATCCCTGATAAAGCAGGGCCTCTGTCGTTCCATCTCCAAGAATAATGAGTCTTTTTCATCATGAAAAGGTCATTTGGGGGCTTCTTCCTCATTGAGCATAGCTGTGAATATCCCTCTTGATCGGCGCAATGCCACAATTCAAAGGTCACTTGGGGGCTTCCTGTTCAAACATAGGTGTATTCACCAAAGAGAACATAGCTGTGAATATCCCTCTTGATCGATGCAATGCCACAATTCAAAGGTCACTTGGGGGTTTCCTGTTCAAACATAGGTGTATTCACCAAAGACAACATAGCTGTGAATATCCCTCTTGATCGGTGCAATGCCACAATTCAAAGGTCACTTGGGGGCTTCCTGTTCAAACATAGGTGTATTCACCAAAGAGAACATAGTTGTGAATATCCCTCTTGATCGGCGCAATGCCACAATTTTAAAGGTCACTTGGGGGCTTCCTGTTCAAACATAGGTGTATTCACCAAAGAGAACATAGCTGTGAATATCCCTCTTGATCGGCTCAAGGCCACAAGCACTTGGGGGCTTCCTGTTCAAACATAGGTGTATTCACCAAAGAGAACATAGCGTTACTACCCTTGTGAGCTGGTTTGGAACACCAGGTGTATTCACCAAAACCTTCCGGTTTCTCTTGTTTTTCTCGCTTTGATTGGTTTTTTTCTTTTGAACATTTTTTGGATTCATCTTGATATTATATTAACATATGGTTTAAGGTGATTCAGGCCATATAGCCTCAATTCTTACAGCTCATATTTGAGTATATCCGTGGTTTATGATAACCCGGTCTGGCTTTGAACGATAAGTTGTCAGTGCATGATGATATTAAATACTTGGAAATATTATCTTCTAATTTTTTGGGTCATCACCCTTACTACATTGGTATAATAAGCCGGCAGTATGATTCAATATCATAGGTATGATGTTTTTATTATAATTATATACATGATTATGTTTAAACCGGCCCTGGTCATGAACTATTTTAGTCACGAGTGGTTTTATATGGGGTATTATGACCCGCCCTACGGTAAACTGCCAGGGCTCTTGTGATCTACTTGTGTGCAGGATAAGAATAAATCTCATCTGTATAAATCAACGTCATCATAAGGATATAATGATAGTTTCCAAGTGGCGGATCAAATAGTGTTGGGAAAAACACAAACGTGCATGATGGCATGACAGAGCAAAGTTTTTACTAGCCTATTACATGACTCAATGAGCCAAAATGATTAAGTGTTTTCAGAGATCAAATATATGAACCACCCAGTGGATCAATTTTCTTGGTCCTGGCGGCTTGAAGCTTCTGGATCATCCTTCTCCGGTTCTTCGTCCTCCTATGTTGCTTGGAAGTTTGGTGATGACCAATCAATGCCACACAAGGCTTGGAATTCAACTTCATCATGTATAAGCTCGACCGGATCAACTTCAGGAGTGAAAGTATGCTTACGGATTGGTGGAATTAGATCAATCACTTTATAAGCCGGCGTGGGCATCTTCTGATTCTCCATGTCATAAGCCGGTTGGTATCTTGAAAGATCTGTTTCATTGGCAATCAGGCTAGCCAGGGGACGTATATCCTTCACGTAGGCATCAAAGTCTTTCTTTTCAAAGGGAGTGCCATCTTCTTTTAAGCTTGGATATCCAATAGCTATATCGGCCGAGTCTAGCTCTGCTACCCATGCCTTGGCCTGGCTCAAAGTTGTCACAGCACCAGCTCTTGCAGATGATCGCTTCATCTCGTTAATCCTCTCAGGCAGAACAGAAAGCTTTTTCAAGACATCACTCAAGAGAGTAGGTGCTTGATTAGTCAGAGAAATTGTGGCCAGTGCGCGCTGAGTTCTAGTGTATAACTGTTCAACAAGTGTATAAATAGCCTTGAGCTTCACAAGCATCTCTTGACTAAGATTGCTGCTCCTGGGACCTGAATAATAATTATGGATTGGTTAGAGGCGGTTTATACCATCAAGGTAGAGATTCAAATTTGATACTAGCAAGGCGACTCACCAAAGATAACAGAAACCATCTGGGTTACATGGTTTTTTAAACCGGTAAGCTCAGTGGTCACCTCCTGAAGAGCCGCCTCCGCCTTTTCAGCCCGCTGTATCAAGGCAGTTTTTTCTTCAGCCCAGGTGTTTCTTTCAACCTCAAAACTGGTCTTCGGTTTTTCCGTTCCAGCCAAGCTAAATTGGAATTTTGAGTCCGCTTTCCGGGTCTCAGATTCTTGGTGCTCCAGCCGGGTTTTCACGTCAGTCAATTGCGATTGAAGTTGAGCAGTGGTGTCCTGTACATACACTGGTTCAAAATAATGTTCATATGTGGGTTACAGAAATGAAGTACCAAGCCTTTTGCAAGCAGCAACACTTGGCATTTGGGGGCTAATGCCTGCCAAAAGAATTACTCATACAATGGCTTATGTGCATAAGTCCCAAGCACTTTGCAAGAAAGAGTAATTGGCACTTGGGGGCTAATGCATATTGCTTGTGTTTTCTTACTACTTTATGATGACCCGGTTGTGCTGCAAACGATCACAACCAGCTCACGGGGGCTACACAAGTAAGCTTTGATTTATAAACAATGATGAACATGACCAGCTCATTCATGCTGATTAAACCGCTCCTTGGGGGCTACGGATGCAGTGTTAATCATTAAGGATTTGCTATAACTCGGATGAGTAAGCCAGATTTTGAAAGATTCTATCAAAGGGTATTATTTATACTCATGGTTATTCTAAGTCTACAGCATATTCAATTCCATCATACACAATAGACTTGGGGTCTAACAAGATATGCATAAATTAGTAAAGAAGGAGTTCATACCTGATGTCTACTACACAACGTTCTTCTTGTAGACGTTGTTGGGCCTGCAAATGCACATGTTTGTAGGACAGTAGCAAATTTCCCTCAAGTGGATGACCTAAGGTTTATCAATCCGTAGGATGAGTAGGATTAAGATGGTCTCTCTCAAACAACCTTGCAACCAAATAACAAAGAGTCTCTTGTGTCCCCAACACACCCAATACAATGGTAAATTGTATAGGTGCACTAGTTCGGCGAAGAGAGGGTGATACAAGTGCAATATGGATGGTAGATAAAGGTATTTGTAATCTGAAATTATAAAAACAGCAAGGTAGCAAGCGATAAAAGTGAGCGTAAACGGTATTGCAATGGTAGGAAACAAGGCCTAGGGTTCATACTTTCACTAGTGCAAGTTCTCTCAACAATAATAACATAGATAGATCATATAACAATCCCTCAACATGCAACAAAGAGTCACTCCAAAGACACTAATAGCAGAGAACAAACGAAGAGATTATGGTAGGGTACGAAACCACCTCAAAGTTATTCTTTCGGATCAATCTATTCAAGAGTTCGTACTAGAATAACACCTTAAGACACAAATCAACCAAAACCCTAATGTCACCTAGATACTCCATTGTCACCTCAAGTATCTGTGGGCATGATTATACGATATGCATCACACAATCTCAGATTCATCTATTCAACCAACACAAAGTACTTCAAAGAGTGCCCCAAAGTTTCTACCGGAGAGTCAAGAACATGTGCCAACCCCTATGCATAGGTTCATGGGTGGAACCCGCAAGTTGGTCACCAAAACATACATCAAGTGGCACATGATATCCCATTGTCACCACAGATAAGCACGACAAGACATACATCAAGTGTTCTCATAAAAGACTCAATCCGATAAGATAACTTCAAAGGGAAAACTCAATTCATCACAAGAGAGTAGAGGGGGAGAAACATCATAAGATCCAACTATAATAACAAAGCTCGGGATACATCAAGATCGTGCCATAGAGGGAACACGAGAGAGAACACGAGAGAGAGAGAGAGAGAGAGAGAGAGAGATCAAACACATAGCTACTGGTACATACCCTCAGCCTCGAGAGTGGACTACTCCCTCCTCGTCATGGATAGCGCCGGGATGATGAAGATGGCCACCAGTGAAGGATCCCCCCTCCGGCAGGGTGCCGGGAAGGGCTCACGAGAGGTTTTTGGTGGCTACAGAGGCTTGCAGCGGTGGAACTCCTGATCTATCTTGATATTCGATGGTTTTAGGGTACGAGGGAATATATAGGCGAAAGAAGTCAGTTGGGAGGTGCTCGAGGGGCCCACGAGACAGGGGGCGCGCCCAGTAGGGGGGCGCGCCCTCCTATCTCGTGGCTTCCTCGATGACCCCCCGTCTTGCACTCCAAGTCTCCTGGATCATAATCTTCCCAAAAATCACGCTGCCGAAGGTTTCGTTCCATTTGGACTCCGTTTGATATTCCTTTTCTTCGAAATACTGAAACAGGCAATAAAACAGCAATATGGGCTGGGCCTCCGGTTTATAGGTTAGTCCCAAAAGTAATATAGAAGTGTATAATAAAGCCCATAATCCTTCAAAACAGATAATATAATAGCATGAATGCTTCATAAATTATAGATACGTTGGAGACGTATCAGCATCCCCAAGCTTAACTCCTACTCGTCCTCGAGTAGGTAAATGATAAAGAAAGAATTTATGAAGTGTGAATGCTAGAGGTGCACAAGTTTGATGGAACATTTATTGGCCATAGAGAAACACGTGGACTCAGTTGGTGAGGACTCAAGAGGCCAAGGATGAAAGGTAGCCATGTTGACAACGTGATCGAGAAAGGCGCGAGGCTTGCGAAATGATAATTTCAATCACCTTTACTAGCATGATAATATGTGATAACAGTAGTTCATCTCATAAAACTTTTCATGAACTAGTAACAAGCAATTCACATGTCAAAGCATAGGCCAAAAACTTTCTTGAAAACTAGCAAACTTTATTCTTAGTCATCAAACAATTGCAATTCATCTTACTTTCAGGAAGAGTCTATGTCAGAGCTTTGATTTAGCAATATTCACATACTTAACTATCATATAGTCTTCTACAATTGCTAACACTCACGCAATACTTGTGGTTATGAAGTTTTAATCAGACACGGAGAAAGATTGGGGCTTATAATGTTGCCTCCAAACGTATTCACCTTTGGGTGATGTCAACAATAATAGTTCATGCTAACGTACATCCAATTGGATATATATATCAGGATCACCCCACCACGAAGTGCTTGCCAAAGGATAAAATGAAAAAGGGAAAGGTGAAGATAACCTTGACTCTTGTATAAAGTAAAAGACATAAAGTAGAAGATAGGCCCTTCGCAGAGGGAAGCAGAGGTTGTCATGCGCTTTTAGGGTTGGATAAACAAAATCTTAATGCGAAAGAATGTCACTTTATATTGCCCCTTGCATATGGACCTTTATTATGCAGTCCGTCGCTTTTATTGCTTCCATAACAAGTTCGTACAAAGCTTATTTTCTCCACACTAATAAGTCATGCATATTTAGAGAGCAATTTTTATTGCTTGCACCGATGACAACTTACTTGAAGGATCTTACTCAATCCATAGGCAGGTATGGTGGACTCTCATGGCAAAACTGGGTTTAAGGATATTTGGAAGCACGAGTAGTATCTCTACTTGGTGCTAGGAATTTTGGCTAGCAGGAGGGGGAAAGGCAAGCTCAACATGTTTGAATGATCCATGACAATATACTTTAACTGAGATGCGAGAAAACATAACCCATTACGTTGTCTTCCTTGTCCAACATCAACTCTTTAGCATGTCATACTTAATGAGTGCTCACAATTATAAAAGATGTCTATGATAATATATTTATATGTGAAATCTCTCTTCCTTCAATATTCTTTCATGAATTGTTCAAATGACTAATACAATGCTTGCTAACCATCAATAAATTTACAACCTCTACTTCTTAGATGTGAAGTCATTACTCCCCATGGGATAAGCAAAAGAGACATATATAATTTCAGATTTATGACATTCAACTCATTCAACCATTTACTCATAGGATATAAGTGAAGCACACAAGTAAATGACAAACTACTCCAAAAAGATATAAGTGAAGATCAATGAGTAGCTAAATAATTATGCAACTATGTGAAGACTCTCTCTCATTTAAGAATTTCAGATCTTGGTACTGTATTAAAGCAGCAAGAAAAACAAAATAAAATGACATTGCAAGGATAGCACAACTCATGTGAAGAAGCAAAAACTTAGGTTCAACTGATACTAACCGATAGTTGTTGAAGAAGAAAGGTGGGATGCCTATCGGGGCATCCCCAAGCTTAGATGCTTGAGACTTCTTGAGATATTATCTTGGGGTGCCTTGGTCATCCCCAAGCTTGAGCTTTTATATCTCCTTAATTCCTTTCATGTCACGGTTTCTCTTTTTATCAAAAGCTTCATTCACACCTAACTCAACAAGAACTCGTGAGATAGGTTAGTATAAACCAATGCAAAACCTTATCATCTTCTACTGTAACAAATCACTAGCATTATTATTCAACATTGCATAATAAATGTCTCTGCATATTTAATACTCCTGTCCTCAAATAAAATCATTAAACAAGCAAACATATGCAAACAATGCAACCATAACAGCAATCTGCCAAAACAGTAAAGTCTGTAAAGAATGCAAGAGTATCAATACTTCCCTGACTCCAAAAATTACGAGATACAATTCCCACTGTAATAAATTTATCAGAGCTTAATATGCAAAAATATTCAACATTATACCATTCTCTAACTTTTCTAGGGAATTTTTGCAACAGCGGTAAACTTTCTGTTTTCAAACAGCAACATGTATACTAGCAAAATAAGCATGGCAAAGGCTATCCTTGACTTTTTTATTGAAACTAAAGATGCAAAACATTAATCTAAATAACAGCAAGCAAAATGTAACAAAAGAAAATGACGCTCCAAGCAAAACACATATCATGTGGTGAATAAAAATATAGCTCCAAGTAAAGTTACCGATGAACGAAGACGAAAGAGGGGATGCCTTCCGGGCATCCCCAAGCTTAGTTGCTTGGTTGTACTTGAATATTACCTTGGGGTGCCTTGGGCATCCCCAAGCTTAGGATCTTGCCACTCCTTATTCCATAGTCCATCGAATCTTTACCCAAAACATGAAAACTTCAACCACACAAAACTCGTAAGCTCCGTTAGTATAAGAAAATAAAACCACCACTTAGGTACTGTAATGAACTCATTCTAAATTCATATTGGTGTAATATCTACTGTATTCTAACTTCTCTATGGTTCATACCTCTTACATACTAGCCATAGATTCATCAAAATAAGCAAACAACACAATGAAAACAGAATCTGTCAAAAACAGAATGAGCCTGTAGTAATCTATATCAAACGTATACTTCTTGAACCCCAAAAATTATGAAATAAATTGGTGGACCTGAGGAATTTGTCTATTAATCATCTTCAAAAAGAATCAACCTAAAATCACTCTCCAGTAAATAATGGCAGCTATTCTCGTGAGCGCAAAAGTTTCTGTTTTCTACAGCAAGATCATATAAACTTCACCCAAGTCTTCCCAAAGGTTCTACTTGGCACTTTATTGAAACAAAATCTATAAAACATGATTACTACAGTAGCATAATCATGTAGACACACAAAAACAGTAAGGTTAAATATTGGGTTGTCTCCCAACAAGCGATTTTCTTTAATGCCTTTCTAGCTAGGCATGATGATGACAATGATGCTCACATAAAAGATAAGAATTGAAACATAACGGGAGCATCATGAAGCATATGAATAGCAAATTTAAGTATAACCCACTTCCTATGTATAGGGATTTTGTGAGAAAACAACTTATGGGAACAATAATCAACTAGCATAGGAAGGAAAAACAAGCATAGCTTCAAAAATTTCAGCACATAGGGAGGAAACTTGACATTATTGCAATTCCTACAAGCATATATTCCTCCCTCATAATAATTTTCAGTAGCATTATGAATGAATTCAACAATATAACCAGCACCTAAAGCATTCTTTTCATGATCTACAAGCATAGAAAATTTATTACTCTCCACATAAGCAAAATTCTTCTCATTCAGAATGGTGAGAGTATCATAAGAGACTTGAACACTAAAAATTGTTTCCACATTAAAAGAGTAATGTTCAGAAAAAGGGTAATCATAATCATGACAAGTTTTATAAATATAATCATCACTACTTTTTATAGCATAATTTTCATCACAATAATCATCATAAGTAGCAACTTCGTTCTCATCATAATCGATTGAAACCTCTCCCAAGATAGTGGAATCACTAAATAAAGTTGACACGCTTACAAATCCACTTTCATATTCATCACAATAAAATTCAACATCCTCCATAATAGTGGGATCACTACTTCCTAAAGTTGACACTCTTCCAAACCCACTTTCATCAATATAATCATCATAAGTAGGAGGCATGCTATCATCATAACAACTTTGCATATCAAAACTTGGGATGCTAAAAATATCATCTTCATTAAACATAGCATCCCCAAGCTTGGGAAAATCATTAATTTCAGCAATTATATTCTCAAATATTTCATCCTCATCAAAATAGCTTCCCCAAGCTTGGGCCTTTTCATATCATAAGCATAATCATCATCAATAGTATGGATAGCACCAATAGTATAGCAATTATCATCATCATAATGAGTAGTAGGAGCAACATCATTTGGGAGGGATACCTTTTTACCTTTGATGCCCCTTCTCTTCCTTTTCTTCTTCACATTATGTGTGGGTTCGACCTTCCTCTTTGAGCCCCTTATTGATGAGATTGGTTGAATAGAAAGCTCCTCCTCGTTACCTGATTCATCATAAGAAATAATAGGAGGAGATTGGGAAGTCTCTTCCCTTTCATTAATATTCTCTTCATCTTCTATTTTCTTTCTTTTCTTTATGTAATTGGCAATATAAGGATTTTCAATGCAATTCACCGCACAATACAAATAAATCTTCTCTAGATCAATATAAAGGAATTTCTCATGGGCAAATTCTGGAAGGTCCTTCATTAAACGTTTAAATTCTTCATACCCAAAAACAAACTAAGTTCATTGTAATGTGCAAAGGAAATCAAATCATCACAATTTTTGGACACGATTCGATCATGGAATAATTTGCATAGGAGATGTAGATGACCACGTTCATTGCATAGTTCACAAGTACGACAAAGGAAATTTAAATTTTCAGCACTCACATTTAGCCTTTCTTGCAACCATTTAGTTTCTAAATGCTTATGCCTCTTGCAATATATATCTTCTCTATTTGGTGTGTTCATGCAAACATGCACTCCACAAAAGTTGACATGCTTATAAGAGATATTTTCATCATGACTAGAGCAATCATCATTAGTACTATGGATATTCAATGAGTTCATACTAATAACATTGCAATCATGCTCATCATTCAAAGATTTGGTGACAAACATTTTATAGATTTCTTCTTCTAGCACTTGAGCACAATTTTCCTTACCATCATACTCACAAAAGATATTAAAAAGACGAAGCGTATGAGACAAACTCAATTCCATTTTTTGTAGTTTTCTTTTATAAACTAAACTAGTGATAAAACAAGAAACAAAAAGATCTGATTGCAAGATCTAAAGATATACCTTCAAGCACTCACCACGCCAGAAAAGAGCTTTGTGGACGGGGTGTGAGTGCCGTTTACCTAGCCTCCCCGGCAACGGCGCCAGAAAAGAGCTTGATGTCTACTACACAACCTTCTTCTTGTAGACGTTGTTGGGCCTGCAAGTGCACAGGTTTGTAGGACAGTAGCAAATTTCCCTCAAGTGGATGACCTAAGGTTTATAAATCCGTAGGAGGCGTAGGATGAAGATGGTCTCTCTCAAACAACCGTGCAACCAAATAACAAAGAGTCTCTTGTGTCCCCAACACACCCAATACAATGGTAAATTGTATAGGTGCACTAGTTCGGCGAAGAGAGGGTGATACAAGTGCAATATGGATGTAGATAAAGGTATTTGTAATCTGAAATTATAAAAACAGCAAGGTAGCAAGCGATAAAAGTGAGCGTAAACGGTATTGCAATGGTAGGAAACAAGGCCTAGGGTTCATACTTTCACTAGTGCAAGTTCTCTCAACAATAATAACATAGATAGATCATATAACAATCCCTCAACATGCAACAAAGAGTCACTCCAAAGACACTAATAGCGGAGAACAAATGAAGAGATTATGGTAGGGTATGAAACCACCTCAAAGTTATTCTTTCGGATCAATCTATTCAAGAGTTCGTACTAGAATAACACCTTAAGACACAAATCAACCAAAACCCTAATGTCACCTAGATACTCCATTGTCACCTCAAGTATCTGTGGGCATGATTATACGATATGCATCACACAATCTCAGATTCATCTATTCAACCAACACAAAGTACTTCAAAGAGTGCCCCGAAGTTTCTACCAGAGAGTCAAGAACATGTGCCAACCCCTATGCATAGCTTCATGGGTGGAACCCGCAAGTTGGTCACCAAAACATACATCAAGTGGCACATGATATCCCATTGTCACCACAGATAAGCACGACAAGACATACATCAAGTGTTCTCATAAAAGACTCAATCCGATAAGATAACTTCAAAGGGAAAACTCAATTCATCACAAGAGAGTAGAGGGGGAGAAACATCATAAGATCCAACTACAATAACAAAGATCGGGATACATCAAGATCGTGCCATAGAGGGAACACGAGAGAGAACACGAGAGAGATATTAAACACATAGCTACTGGTACATACCCTCAGCCTCGAGGGTGGACTACTCCCTCCTCGTCATGGATAGCGCTGGGATGATGAAGATGGCCACCGGTGAAGGATCCCCCCTCTGACAGGGTGCCGGGAAGGTCTCCTGAGAGGTTTTTGGTGGCTACAGAGGCTTGCGGTGGTGGAACTCCCGATCTATCTTGATATTCGATGGTTTTAGGGTACGAGGGAATATATAGGCGAAAGAAGTCGGTCGGGAGGTGCTCGAGGGGCCCACGAGACAGGGGGCGCGCCCAGTAGGGAGGGGGGCCCCTCCTATCTCGTGGCTTCCTCGATGACCCCCCGGCTTTCACTCCAAGTCTCCTGGATCATAATCTTCCCAAAAATCACGTTGCCGAAGGTTTCGTTCCATTTGGACTCCGTTTGATATTCCTTTTCTTTGAAATACTGAAACAGGCAATAAAACAGCAATATGGGCTGGGCCTCCGGTTAATAGGTTAGTCCCAAAAGTAATATAAAAGTGTATAATAAAGCCCATAATCCTTCAAAACAGATAATATAATAGCATGAATGCTTCATAAATTATAGATACGTTGGTGACGTATCAATACCTCATATTTTTGATGCATCTGCTTCACCATGTCAATTTCAAGGTCCCGGCCAGTGTGCACTTGGTTGAGATAACCAGAGAATACTTCACTAACGCTCAGTTGAGAATACTTGGCAATGTCAAATCTCACTTTTTGTTTTTCAACATATTCTTCTTTGGCGGAGTGCTTGGCCAAGACAGTAGGTCTTCCCGGCTCTCTAAAGTCGGTGTCAGTAATCATCACATCGTCGGCATGTGTTTCAGCTGGTTTAATTGGGCTCGATGATGAAGTACTCAAAGGATTGTTGTTTGTCTGGTCAATGGAAGGGTCAAGAATTTCTGGTGGAACGTCATGAACAGGTTCTTCTGGTTGTGGGACAAAGGTGTCAGACGCTGGAATTTGTTGCTCCGGTTCATGGATTTTGGGGTCTTCAGCCAGCTTGGTCACCCTTGCCTTCTTGCTAGTTTTTTCCCACTGCATGAGTTACGATTGGTCAGTATAAAGATACGAACCTAAGGAGGAAGCAAATAGTAAGTAATTGTTATTACCCAGGAGCAGTTTTGAAAGCCGGCAGTTGGGACTGTGATGAGTCGCCGGAAGAAGAGCGAGAAGTCTCCTGATAATTTGAATCGGAAGATTTAAGTGGCTGGCGAATGAGACCCGCCAAAGGATAAACAGAGTTTAAATTTGGGATGACCTTGTTTCGACGTTTCCTCGGAGCTAGAGTATTTGGTAAACCAGAAGATCATTCTTCACCTCTGCTGGTCCGAGTCTGTCACCGGCTCTCGTGCTGCTGTTGCTTCAAAAGAAAGTGAGGATCCAGATGAGCTAAAGGGTGTGAAAAGCTTACTTTCTGGGTTACTCTTCGAATTTTCTGCCTTGGCAAAGGCTCGGAGTTGGAGGAAATGATAGTTACCTCTTCCTCGCCAGCTTGACTGGCCCCCGTGTCATCCTGATGATAATCAATGTCAATAAGATAGTTGAAAAATGAGCCAAGAGAATCAAGAGCTACCTCCGACTCAGAGCTGTCGTCCAATTCAAAGAGCTCGGAATTATTGGATTTCTTCTTATTCTTCTTGGCGGCTTTGTTGGCAGCCCTGGCCTTTTTGGCAGCTTCATGGTTATGTTTCTTTTTCCAAAAATCAGAGCCAGCCCGCGAAAGTCATCAAGGTTGAGTTAATAGAATATTTGAATGATGAAGGCAAAAGTAAGTAATTTAAAGACTCACATCTGGTGGCGGGTTAAGTTTGCAGAAAGGGTTCAGACCCACTTTATTGCAGTCTTCCGGATCTTCATTCAGGAGGCTCTTTGTCATTTCATTGATTGCCTCATCAGTTAAATGCACGGAGTTGTGGCGTAGTGGATCCTTATTACCACCCGTATAAGTACACATTAAGCCAGATCGGTGACTCAAGGGTATGATTCGCCAAGCAACCCAGCATTGAACCAAGTCAATGCCAGTTAAACCATTTCCCAACAGAGCCTTGACCTTTGCAACGGTGGGGGCGAGCTTTGCATGTTCAACAGCAGTAAGCTTCTCAGGAAGAGGATGTTTTGGGTCAAGACGTTGGGCACGATAGCCTGGCAGTAGTTTCTCGTCAGCCGAAGAGGTATCTTTGCAATAAAACCATGTCTGGTTCCAGTATTTGGGGTGACTCGGCAAGAAATCATAGGGGAAGATAGCATCTCTTCTTCGTTGAATTGAGATCTCGCCAAATTCCAAGCTGGGTCCGTTCGTAAACTCATTTTGGCTGTTCAAATAAAAATATTCCCTAAACAGTTCAACACTGGGCTCCTCTTGAAGGTATACTTCGCAGAAAACTTGAAAATTGCATATGTTTGACATGGAATTGGGTCTGATGTCTTGAGGATGAAGTTGAAAGAAGTGCAGAACATCTTGGAAAAATTTAGAACCGGGCGGTGAGAAGCCCCGATTCATGTGATCAGTAAAAACAATGACCTCATCATCCTTTGGCTGAGGTCTTTCTTCTTCTGGATTGGGGCGCGATAATGCATGATAGTTTTTTCTGGTAAATAGCCGGTTTTGAGAAAGTATTTGAGCGTGTTATCAGTGACAATGGATGGAACCCAATTGCATGAAGTGGATGTCTTCGGCGGCATTGTGAAGAAAGAAGCCTAAAAGAAAGAACAATTTTGCCGGTTTAAGTTGATTCGTTAAGCCGGAAGTAAAACACTATAGTATATATTCAGAGTGGCGGCTTCGAAAGGGGCCTAATGATATATGGCTACTGATAACCGATGATGTAAGCCGCCATGACCAGAATTGATATTTATCAAAGAATGAAATCTACTAAGTGATGACAAACAGATTTCACAGACTGAAGCTATAATTTTGGATCGGTGGCAGTTCAGAAAATGCAGTAAAATTCTAAACCTAAGGCGGCAGCAGAAGAGTTCATGTACTCTGATGATATCTTCTATGAAGAAAAAGTATTCTGATATTAAAAACAAAGGATAAACTGCTACCTTACGAGTTTTATACTATATTCAGATCAGAATCTGCTGGGATTGAAGAAGAAAGGAAAAACAACAAAGAACACCGAAGAACAAGGCTAACCCTAATGCAGATCTGACACATAGGGAGATGAACACTCACAGATGCATATGAACTGCGGTGGAGCGCCGACGTTTTTTGGACCAGTCAGGTTGATGCAGCGGCCTGAGTTGGTGCAGCGGTCAGAGGACGGTGGCGGCGAAGCTCGAGGCGGCAGAGGGGTCGTGAGAGGAAGAAGAAGACGAGAAGACAAGGGGAGAAAATGAAAGGAGGGCTATTTGACCCTATTTATAAGGAGGAGGGTAACAGGTAGGAGCGAAAAACGAGGAGGCCAAAGGATGACTATCCAGCCGTTTGGACGCCTTGATTTACGGAATGGTTATTAAAGATAAGGATCTGTTAAGATATATTGGATATTGTGTAAAATTAAAGGCATATGACGTCATGGCGGGTTACCGCAATCGCAGGAGATGACATCATGGTGGGTTATGAGATCTCGCACAAATAAAGAGGGAAGGATTTTTTCTGAGTGATGAAGATTGACATGAATGAGCTCAAATCAATCTGGGGCCTAATGTTGGGGATATGATTATTAGGTATGACCCGCCCAGGAGGGGCCGGGTTATACCTATGGCAGTTCATCCATACAAACCTCATGAGGATGTTGAAGATGGTGGTTCATGAAGCAAGGGCCCAAGGCCCAAGGACGACTTAAGGACCATAGGGGTAAACTGCCATATGTGTATGACTTATATTGTAAGGCAAGTATATTTAGTCACCGAGCCGGACAAGTTCTATGAGTCGGCCGGGACTCCGCGAGCCGCTGGGCGTCAAACTGTGTATATAAAGGGACAACCCGGCGGTGGTTCAAGGAAAGAAACAAGAGATCGAAAGCTAGGTCAAGCGTATTCGCTCCCTGGTAATCGAGACAAAGTAATACCACCTCAAACTGGATTAGGCCTTTACCTTCACCGCAAGGGGCCAAACCAGTATAAACTGTCTGTGTCCTTTGTCCCTTTTAACCCCTTTAGGCTAACCTAGTTGTGATGTCTCCATGACTAAGTCCTCACACTAGGACATCTGTTGTGACAATTCCACGACACCAACTGAAGCTCCACCATTCAATATAAATACGTATCTGGTTTGCGACTTAGAGTCATCTGGATCAGTGTCAAAGCTTGCATCGACGTAACCATTTACGACAAGCTCTTTGTCACCTCCATAAACGAGAAACATATCCTTAGTCCTTTTCAGGTATTTCAGGATGTTCTTGACTGTTGTCCAGTGCTCCACTCCTATATTACTTTGGTACCTCCCTACTATACTTATAGCAAGGCACACATCAGGTCTAGTACACAACATTGCATACATGATAGAACCTATGGCTGAGGCATAGGGAATGACTTTCATTTTCTCTCTATCTTCTACAGTGGTAGGGCATTGAGTCTGACTCAACTTCACACCTTGTAACACAGGCAAGAACCCTTTCTTTGACAGATCCATTTTGAACTTCTTCAAAACTTTATTAAGGTATGTGCTTTGTGAAAGTCCAATTAAGCGTCTTGATATATCTCTATAGATCTTGATGCCCAATATGTAAGCAGCTTCACCGAGGTCTTACATTGAAAAACTCATATTTAAGTATCCTTTTATGCTATCCAGAAATTCTATATCATTTCCAATCAACAATATGTCATCCACATATAATATTAGAAATGCTACAGAGCTCCCACTCACTTTCTTGTAAATACAGGCTTATCCAAAAGTCTGTATAAAACCATATGCTTTGATCACACTATCAAAGCATTTATTCCAACTCCGAGAGGCTTGCACCAATCCATAAATGGATCGCTAGAGCTTGCACACTTTGTTAGCATCCTTTGGATCGACAAAACCTTCTGGATGCATCATATACAACTCTTCTTCAAGAAATCCATGAAGGAATGCAGTTTTGACATCCATCTGCCAAATTTCATAATCATAAAATGCGGCAATTGCTAACATGATTCAGACAGACTTAAGCATCGCTACGGGTGAGAAAGTCTCATTGTAGTCAACTCCTTGAACTTGTCGAAAACCTTTTGCAACAAGTCGAGCTTTGTAAACAGTAACATTACCGTCAATGTCAGTCTTCTTCTTGAAGATCCATTTATTTTCTATGGCTTGCCGATCATCGGGCAAATCCATCAAAGTCCATACTTTGTTCTCATACATGGATGCCATCTAAGATTTCATGGCCTCAAGCCATTCACGGAATCTGGTCTCATCATTGCTTCCTCATAGTTCGTAGGTTCATCATGGTCTAGTAACATGACCTCCAGAACAGGATTACCGTACCACTCTGGTGCGGACCTTACTCTAGAAGACCTACGAGGTTCGGTAGTAACTTGATCTGAAGTTTCATGATCATCATTAGCGTCCTCACTAATTGGTGTAGGAATCACTGGAACTGATTTCTGTGATGAACTACTTTCCAATTCAGGAGAAGGTACATTTACCTCATCAAGTTCTACTTTCCTCCCACTACTTCTTTTGAGGGAAACTCCTACTCTAGAAAGGATCCATTCTTAGCAACAAATATCTTGCCTTCGGATATGTGATAGAAGGTGTACCCACCAGTTTCCTTTGGGTATCCTATGAAGACGCATTTCTCCGATTTGGGTTCAATCTTATCAGGTTGAAGCTTTTTCACATAAGCATCGCAACCCCAAACTTTAATAAACGACAACTTTGGTTTCTTGCCAAACCACAGTTCATAAGGCGTCGTCTCAATAGATTTTGATGGTGCCCTATTTAAAGTGAATGCAGCGGTCTCTAAAGCATAACCCCAAAACGATAGCGGTAAACTAGTAAGAGACATCATAGATCGCACCATATCCAATAAAGTACGGTTACGACGTTCGGACACACCATTACACTATGGTGTTCCAGGTGGCGTGAGTTGCGAAACTATTCCACATTGTTTCAAATGAAGACCAAACTGTTGGGTTACGTAGTAATTTCAAAAAAAATCCTACGCACACGCAAGATCATGGTGATGACATAGCAACGAGAGGGGAGAGTGTTGTCCACGTACCCTCGTAGACCGTAAGCGGAAGCGTTATGACAACGCAGTTGATGTAGTCGTACGTCTTCACGATCCAACCGATCCAAGTACCGAACGTACGGCACCTCCGAGTTCAGCACACGTTCAGCTCGATGACGATCCCCGGACTCCGATCCAGCAGGGTGTTGGGGATGAGTTCCGTCAGCACGACGGCATGGTGACGATGATGATGTTTTACCGGCGTAGGGCTTCGCCTAAACTTCGCGACGATATGACCGAGGTGGAATATGGTGGAGGGGGGCACCGCACACGGCTAAGGAACGATCCGTAGATCAACTTGTGTGTCCTGGGGTGCCTCCCTGCCCCCGTATATAAAGGAGGGAAGGGGGTAGGCCGGCCGGCCCTTGTGGGCGCGCCAAGGAGGAGTCCTCCTCCTCCTAGTAGGAGTAGGACTCCCCCTTTCCTACTCCTACTAGGAGGGGAAAGGAAGGGGGAGAGGGGGGAAGGAAAGAGGGGGGCGCCGCCCCCCCCCCCCTCCTAGTCCAATTCGGACCAGAGTGAGAGGGGGTGCACGGCCCACCCTGGCCGCCCCTATCTCTTTCCACCAAGGCCCATGTGGCCCATTATCTCTCCCGGGGGGGTTCCGGTAACCCTCCGGCACTCCGGTTTTCTTTGAAAACGTCTGGAACACTTCTGGTGTCCGAATATAGTCGTCCAATATATCAATCTTTATGTCTCAACCATTTCGAGACTCCTCGTCATGTCCGTGATCACATCCGGGACTCCGAACAAACTTCGGTACATCAAAACTTATAAACTCATAATAAAACTGTCATCGTAACGTTAAGCGTGCAGACCCTACGGGTTCGAGAACTATGTAGACATGACCTAGAACTATTCTTGGTCAATAACCAATAGCGGAACCTGGATGCCCATATTGGTTCCTACATATTCTACGAAGATCTTTATCGGTCAAACCGCATAACAACATACGTTGTTCCCTTTGTCATCGGTATGTTACTTGCCTGAAATTTGATCGTCGGTATCCAATACCTAGTTCAATCTCGTTACCGGAAAGTCTCTTTACTCGTTCTATAACACATCATCTTATAACTAACTCATTAGTTACAATGCTTGCAAGGCTTAGGTGATGAGTATTACCGAGAGGGCCCAGAGATACCTCTCCGACAATCGGAGTGACAAAACCTAATCTCGAATTATGCCAACCAACATGTACCTTCGAAAACACCTGTACAGCACCTTTATAATCACCCAGTTACGTTGTGATGTTTGGTAGCACACAAAGTGTTCTTCCGGTAAACGGGAGTTGCACAATCTCATAGTTGCAGGAACTTTGTATAAGTCATGAAGAAAGCAATAGCAATATACTAAACGATCAAGTGCTAGGCTAACGGAATGGGTCATGTCAATCACATCATTATCCTAATGATGTGATCCCATTAATCAAATGACAACACATGTCTATGGTTAGGAAACATAACCATCTTTGATTAATGAGCTAGTCAAGTAGAGGCATACTAGTGACTTTATGTTTGTTTTTTATTCACACATGTATCATGTTTCCGGTTAATACAATTCTAGCATGAATAATAAACATTTATCATGATATAAGGAAATAAATAATAACTTTATTATTGCCTCTAGGGCATATTTCCTTCAGTCTCCCACTTGCACTAGAGTCAATAATCTAGTTCACATCGCCATGTGATTTAACACCAATATTCACATCTGCATGTGATTAATACCCATAGTTCACATCATCATGTGATCAACACTCAAAGGGTTTACTAGAGTCAATAATCTAGTTCACATTGCTATGTGATTAACACCCAAAAGAGTACTAAGGTATGATCATGTTTTGCTCGTGAGAGAAGCTTAGTCAATGGGTCTGTCACATTCAGAGTCGTATGTATTTTGCAAACATTCTATGTCTTCAATGCTCTGCATGGAGATACTCTAGCTTAATTGCTCCCACTTTCAATATGTATCCAGTTTGAGACTTAGAGTCATCTAGATTAGTGTAAAAGTTTGCACCGATGTAACTTTTACAACGAACTCTTTTATCACCTCCATAATCGAGAAACATCTCCTTAGTCCTTACTAAGGATATTCTTGACCGTTGTCCAGTGATCTACTATTAGATCAAAATTGTATTCCTTTGCCAAACTCAAAGCAAGGTATACAATATGTCTGATTCACAGCATAGCATACTTTATAGAACCTATGACTGAGGCGTAAGGAATGACTTTTCATTCTCTTTCTATTTTCTGCCATGGTCGGGTCTTGAGTCTTACTCAACTTCACACCTTGCAACACAGGCAAGAACTCCTTCTTTGACTGTTCCATTTTGAACTATTTCAAAAATTTATCAAGGTATGTATTCATTGAAAAATCTTATCAAGCGTCTTGATCTATCTATATAGATCTTGATGCTCAATGTGTAAGCAGCTTTACCGAGGTCTTTCTTTTTAAAGAACTCCTTTCAAACACTCCTTTATGCTTTGCAGAATAATTCTACATTATTTCCGATCAACAATATGTCATTCACATATACTTATCAGAAATGCTGTAGTGCTCCCACTCACTTTCTTGTAAATACAGGCTTCACTTCAAGTCTGCATAAAACTATATGCTTTGATCAACTCATCAAAGCATATATTCCAACTCCGAGATGCTTGCACCAGTCCATAGATGGATCGCTGGAGCTTGTACATTTTGTTAACACCTTTAGGATTGACAAAACCTTCTGGCTGCATCATATACAACTCTTTTTTTAATAAATCCATCAAGGATTGCAGTTTTGTTATCCATTTGCCAGATTTCATAAAATGCGGCAATTGCTAACATGATTCGGACAGACTTTAAGCATCGATACGAGTGAGAAAATCTCATCGTAGTCAACACCTTGAACTTTGTCAAAAACCTTTTTCGACAAGTCTAGCTTTGTAGATAGTAACACTACTATCAGCGTCTGTCTTCCTCTTAAAAATCCATTTAATCTCAATGACTTGCCGATCATCGGGCAAGTCAACCAAAGTCCATACTTTGTTCTCATACATGGATCCCATCTCAGATTTCATGGCCTCAAGCCATTTTGCGGAATCTAGGCTCACCATCGCTTCTTCATAGTTCGTAGGTTCATCATGATCTAGTAGCATGACTTCCAGAACAGGATTGCCGTACCACTCTGGTGCGGATCTTACTCTGGAAGACCTACGAGGTTCTGTAGTAACTTGATCTGAAGTTTCATGATCATCATCATTAGCTTCCTCACTAATTGGTGTAGGAATCACTGGAACTGATTTCAGTGATGAACTACTTTCCAATAAGGGAGAAGGTACAATTACCTCATCAAGTTCTACTTTCCTCCCACTCACTTCTTTCGAGAGAAACTTCTTCCCTAGAAAGGATCCATATTAGCAACGAATAACTTGCCTTCGGATCTGTGATAGAAGGTGTACCCAATAGTTAATTTTGGGTATTCTATGAAGACGCACTTCTCCGATTTGGGTTTGAGCTTATCAGGTTGAAACCTTTTTTCATATAAGCATCGCAACTCCAAACTTTAAGAAACGACAGCTTAGGTTTACTGCTAAACCATAGTTCATACGGTGTTGTCTCAACGGATTTAGATGGTGCCCTTTTTAACGTGAATGCAACTGTCTTTAATGCATAACCCCAAAACGATAGTGGAAGATCGGTAAGAAACATCATAGATCGCACCATATCTAATAAAGTACGGTTACGATGTTCGTACACACCATTACACTGTGGTGTTCCAAGTGGCGTGAGCTGTGAAACTATTCCACATTGTTTTAACTGAAGACCAAACTCGTAACTCAAATATTCATCTCCGCGATCAGATCGTAGAAACTTTATTTTCTTGTTACGATGATTTTTTCACTTCACTCTGAAATTCTTTGAACCTTTCAATTATTTCAGACTTATGTTTCATCAAGTAGATATACCCATATCTGCTCAAATCATCTGTGAAGATCAGAAAATAACGATACTTGCCACGAGCATCAACACTCATTGGATCTCATACATCAGTATGTATTATTTCCAACAAATCTGTTGCTCGCTTCATTGTTCCGGAGAACGGAGTTTTAGTCATCTTGCCCATGAGGCATGGTTCGCAAGCATCAAGTGATTCATAATCAAGTGATTCCAAAAGCCCATCATCATGGAGTTTTTTTTCATGCGCTTTACACCAATATGACCTAAACTGCAGTGCCACAAATAAGTTGCACTATCATTATTAACTTTGCATCTTTTGGTTTCAATATTATGAATATGTGTATCACTACGATCGAGATCCAACGAACCATTTTCATTGGGTGTGTAACCATATAAGGTTTAATTCATGTAAACAGAACAACAATTTATTCTCTTACTTAAATGAATAACCGTATTGCAATAAACATGATCAAATCATATTCATGCTCAACGCAAACACCAAATAACATTTATTTAGGTTCAACACTAATCCCGAAAGTATAGGGAGTGTGCGATGATGATCATATCAATCTTGGAACCACTTCCAACACACATCGTCACTTCACCCTCAACTAGTTTGTGTTTATTCTGTAACTTCTGTTTCGAGTCACTAATATTTAGCAACCGAACAAGTATCAAATACTCAGGGGTTACTATAAACACTAGTAAGGTACACATCAATAACCTGTATATCAAATATACCCTTGTTCACTTTGCCATCCTTCTTATCCATCAAATATTCAGGGCATTTCCACTTCCAATGACCATTTCCTTTGCAGTATAATCATTCAGTTTCAGGCTTTGGTCCAGCTTTGGGCTTCTTCGCGGGAGTGACAACTTGCTTGCCATTCTGGTTGAAGTTCCCTTTCTTTCCTTTTGCCCTTTTCTTGAAACTAGTGGTCTTGTCAATCATCAACACTTGATGCTCCTTTTTGATTTCTACCTTCGTCGATTTCAGCATCACGAAGAGCTCGGGAATCGTTTTCGTCATCCCTTGCATTATAGTTCATCACGAAGTTCTACTAACTTGGTGGTGGTGACTAGAGAATTCTGTCAATCACTATCTTATCTGGAAGATTAACTCCCACTTGATTCAAGCGATTGAAGTACCCAGACAATCTGAGCACATGCTCACTAGTTGAGTGATTCTCCTCCATATTTAGCTATAGAACTTGTTGGAGACTTCACATCTCTCAACTCGGGTATTTGCTTGAAATATTAACTTCAATTCCTGGAACATCTCATATGGTCCATGACGTTCAAAACTGTTGGGGAACGTAGTAATTTCAAAAAAAATCCTACGTACACGCAAGATCATGGTGATGGCATAACAACGAGAGGGGAGAGTGTTGTCTACGTACCCTCGTAGACCGTAAGAGGAAGCGTTATAACAACGCGGTTGATGTAGTCATACGTCTTCACGATCCGACCGATCCAAGCACCGAACGTACGGCACCTCCGAGTTCAGCACACGTTCAGCTCGATGACAATCCCCGGGCTCCGATCCAGCAAAGCTTCGGGAATGAGTTCCGTCAGCACGACGGCGTGGTGATGATGATGATGCTCTACCGGCGCAGGGCTTCGCCTAAACTCCGCGACGATATGACCGAGGTGGAATATGGTGGAAGGGGGCACCGCACACGTCTAAGGAATGATCCGTAGATCAACTTGTGTGTCTATGGGGTGCCCCCTGCCCCCGTATATAAAGGAGGGAGGGGGGAGGCCGGCCGGCCCTTGTTGGGCGCGCCAGGAGGAGGAGTCCTCCTCCTAGTAGGAGTAGGACTCCTCCTTTCCTACTCCTACTAGGAGGGGAAGGAAGGGGGAGAGGAGGGAAAGGAAAGAGAGGGCGCCGCCCCCCCCCCTCCTAGTCCAATTCGGACCAGAGGGAGAGGGGGCGCGCGGCCCTTCCTGGCCGCCCCTCTCTCTTCCCACCAAGGCCCATGTGGCCCATTAACTCTCCGGGGGGGGGGGGTTCCGATAACCCTCCGACACTCCGGTTTTCTCCAAAATCACCCGGAACACTTCCGGTGTCCGAATATAGTCGTCCAATATTCAATATTTATGTCTCGACTATTCCGAGACTCCTCATCATGTCCGTGATCACATCCGGGACTCCGAACAAACTTCGGTACATCAAAACTTATAAACTCATAATAAAACTATCATCGTAACGTTAAGCGTGCGGACCCTACGAGTTCGAGAACTATGACCTAGAACCATTCTTGGTCAATAACCAATAGCGGGACCTGGATACCCATACTGGTTCCTACATATTCTACGAAGATCTTTATCGGTCAAACCGCATAACAACATACGTTGTTCCCTTTGTCATCGGTATGTTACTTGCCCAAGATTTGATCGTCGGTATACAATACCCAGTTCAATCTCGTTACCGGCAAGTCTCTTTACTCATTCCGTAATGCATCATCCCGTAACCAACTCATTTGGTCACATTGCTTGCAAGGCTTATAATGATGTGCATTACCGAGAGGGCCCAGAGATAACTCTCCGACAATCGGAGTGACAAAACCTAATCTCGAAATACGCCAACTCAACATGTACCTTTGGAGACACCTGTAGTACTCCTTTATAATCACCCAGTTACATTGTGACGTTTGGTAGTACCCAAAGTGTTCCTCCGGTAAACGGGAGTTGCGTATTTCTCATAGTTACAGGAAAATGTATAAGTCATGAAGAAAGCAATAGCAGCATACTAAACGATCAAGTGCTAGGCTAACGAAATGGGTCATGTCAATCACATCATTCTTCTAATGATGTGATCCCATTAATCAAATGACAACACATGTCTATGGTTAGGAAACATAACCATCTTTGATTAATGAGCTAGTCAAGTAGAGGCATACTAGTGACTATATGTTTGTCTATGTATTCACACATGTATCATGTTTCCGGTTAATACAATTCTAGCATGAATAATAAACATTTATCATGATATGAGGAAATAAATAATAACTTTATTATTGCCTCTAGGGCATATTTCCTTCAGTCTCCCACTTGTAGTAGAGTCAATAATCTAGATTACATAGTAATGATTCTAACACCCATGGAGTCTTGGTGTTGATCATGTTTTGCTCGTGAGAGAGGCTTAGTCAATGGGTCTGCAACATTCAAATCCGTATGTATTTTGCAAATCTCTATGTCTCCCACTTGGACTTTGTCCCGAATGGAATTGAAGCGTCTCTTGATGTGCTTGGTCCTCTTGTGAAATCTGGATTCCTTTGCCAAAGCAATTGCACCAGTATTGTCACAGAAGATCTTCATTGGTCCCGATGCACTAGGTATGACACCTAGATCGGTAATGAACTCCTTCATCCAGACTCCTTCATTTGCTGCTTCAGAAGCAGCTATGTACTCCGCTTCACATGTAGATCCCACCACGACGCTTTGTTTAGAACTGCACCAACTTACAGCTCCACCGTTTAATAAAAACACGTATCCGGTTTGCGATTTAGAATCGTCCGGATCAGTGTCAAAGCTTGCATCAACGTAACCATTTACGACTAGCTCTTTGTCACCTCCATATACAAGAAACATATCCTTAGTCCTTTTCAGGTATTTCAGGATGTTCTTGACCGCTGTCCAGTGATCCACTCCTGGATTACTTTGGTACCTTCCTGCCAAGCTTATTGCTAAGCATACGTCAGGTCTGGTACACAGCATTGCATACATGATAGAGCCTATGGCTGAAGCATAGGGAACATCTTTCATTTTCTCTCTATCTTCTGCTGTGGTCGGGCATTGAGTTTGACTCAACTTCACACCTTGTAGCACAGGCAAGAAACCTTTCTTTGCCTGATCCATTTTGAACTTTTTCAAAATTTTGTCAAGGTATGTGCTTTGTAAAAGTCCTATTAAGCGTCTTGATCTATCTCTATAGATCTTGATGCCCAATATATAAGCAGCTTCACCGAGGTCTTTCATTGAAAAACTTTTATTCAAGTATCCCTTTATGCTATCCAGAAATTCTATATCATTTCCAATTAATAATATGTCATCTACATATAAAATCAGAAATGCTACAGAGCTCCCACTCACTTTCTTGTAAATACAGGCTTCCCCAAAAGTCTGTATAAAACCATATGCTTTGATCACACTATCAAAACGTTTATTCCAACTCCGAGATGCTTGCACCAGTCCATAAATGGATCGCTGGAGCTTGCATACTTTGTTAGTACCTTTTGGATCAACAAAACCATCTGGTTGCATCATATACAACTCTTCTTCCAGAAATCCATTCAAGAATGCAGTTTTGACATCCATTTGCCAAATTTCATAATCATGAAATGCAGCAATAGCTAACATGATTCGGACAGACTTAAGCATCGCTACGGGTGAGAAAGTCTTATCGTAGTCAACCCCTTGAACTTGTCGAAAACCTTTCGCAACAAGTCGAGCTTTATAGACAGTTACATTACCATCAGCGTCAATCTTCTTCTTAAAGATCCATTTATTCTCAATGGCCTGCCGATCATCGGGCAAGTCAACTAAAGTCCATACTTTGTTTTCATACATGGATCCCATCTCAGATTTCATGGCCTCTAGCCATTTTGCGGAATCTGGGCTCATCATCGCTTCCTCATAGTTCGTAGGTTCATCATGGTCAAGTAACATGACTTCCAGAATAGGATTACCGTACCACTCTGGTGCGGATCTTACTCTGGTAGACCTACGAGGTTCAGTAGAAACTTGATCTGAAGTTTCATGATCAATATCATTAGCTTCCTTACTAGTTGGTGTAGTTGTCACAGGAACCGGTTCTTGTGATGAACTACTTTCCAACAAGGGAGTAGATACAGTTATCTCATCAAGTTCTACTTTCCTCCCACTCACTTCTTTCGAGAGAAACTCCTTCTCTAGAAAGGATCCGATTTTAGCAACGAAAATCTTGCCCTCAGATCTGTGATAGAAGGTGTATCCAATAGTCTCTTTTGGGTATCCTATGAAGACACATTTCTCCGATTTGGGTTCGAGCTTATCTGGTTGAAGTTTCTTCACATAAGCATCGCAGCCCCAAACTTTAAGAAACAACAACTTTGGTTTCTTGCCAAACCACAGTTCATAAGGCGTCGTCTCAACGGATTTTGATGGTGCCCTATTTAACGTGAATGCGGCCGTCTCTAAAGCATAACCCCAAAATGATAGCGGTAAATCAGTAAGAGACATCATGGATCGCACCATATCTAGTAAAGTACGATTACGACGTTCGGACACACCATTTCGTTGTGGTGTTCCGGGTGGCGTGAGTTGCAAAACTATTCCGCATTGTTTCAAGTGTAGACCAAACTCGTAACTCAAATATTCTCCTCCACGATCAGATCGTAGAAACTTTATTTTCTTGTTACGATGATTTTCCACTTCACTCTGAAATTCTTTGAACTTTTCAAATGTTTCAGACTTAGGTTTCATTAAGTAGATATACCCATATCTGCTCAAATCATCTGTGAAGGTGAGAAAATAACGATACCCGCCGCGAGCCTCAACATTCATTGGACCACAAACATCAGTATGTATGATCTCCAACAAATCAGTTGCTCGCTCCATAGTTTTGGAGAACGGCGTTTTAGTCATCTTGCCCATGAGGCACGGTTCGCAAGTAGCAAGTGATTCATAATCAAGTGATTCCAAAAGCCCATCAGTATGGGGTTTCTTCATGCGCTTTACACCGATATGACCTAAACGGCAGTGCCACAAATAAGTTGCACTATCGTTATCAACTCTGCATCTTTTGGTTTCAACACTATGAATATGTGTATCACTACTATCGAGATTCAATAAAAATAGACCACTCTTCAAGGGTGCATGACCATAAAAGATATTACTCATATAAATAGAACAACCATTATTCTCTGATTTAAATGAATAACCGTCTCGCATTAAACAAGATCCAGATATAATGTTCATGCTCAACGCTGGCACCAAATAACAATTATTTAGGTCTAAAACTAATCCCGCTGGTAGATGTAGAGGTAGCGTGCCGACCGCGATCACATCGACTTTGGAACCATTTCCCACGCGCATCGTCACCTCGTCCTTAGCCAATCTTCGCTTAATTCGTAGTCCCTGTTTCGAGTTGCAAATATTAGCAACAGAACCAGTATCAAATACCCAGGTGCTACTACGAGCATTAGTAAGGTACACATCAATAACATGTATATCACATATACCTTTGTTCACATTGCCATCCTTCTTATCCGCCAAATACTTGGGGCAGTTCCGCTTCCAGTGTCCAGTCTGCTTGCAGTAGAAGCACTCAGTTTCAGGCTTAGGTCCAGACTTGGGTTTCTTCTCTTGAGCAGCAACTTGCTTGCTGTTCTTTTTAAAGTTCCCCTTCTTCTTCCCTTTGCTTTTTTCTTGAAACTGGTGGTCTTGTTAACCATCAACACTTGATGCTCCTTTTTGATTTCTACCTCTGCAGCCTTTAGCATTGCGAAGAGCTCGGGAATAGTCTTGTTCATCCCTTGCATATTACAGTTCATCACGAAGCTCTTGTAGCTTGGTGGCAGTGATTGGAGAATTCTGTCAATGACACTATCATTAGGAAGATTAACTCCCAGTTGAATCAAGTGATTATTATACCCAGACATTTTGAGTATGTGTTCACTGACAGAACTATTCTCCTCCATCTTGCAGCTATAGAACTTATTGGAGACTTCATATCTCTCAATCCGGGCATTTGCTTGAAATATTAACTTCAACTCCTGAAACATCTCATATGCTCCATGACGTTCAAAACGTCGTTGAAGACCCGGTTCTAAGCCGTAAAGCATGGCACATTGAACTATCGAGTAGTCATCAGCTTTGCTCTGCCAGACGTTCTTAACGTCGTCAGTTGCATCAGCAGCAGGCCTGGCACCCAGCGGTGCTTCCAGGACGTAACTTTTCTGTGCAGCAATGAGGATAATCCTCAGGTTACGGACCCAGTCCGTGTAATTGCTACCATCATCTTTCAACTTTGCTTTCTCAAGGAACGCATTAAAATTTAACGGAACAACAGCACGAGCCACCTATCTACAAACAAACATAGACAAGCAAAATACTATCAGGTAATAAGTTCATGATAAATTTAAGTTCAATTAATCATATTACTTAAGAACTCCCACTTAGACAGACATCTCTCTAGTCATCTAAGTGATCACGTGATCCAAATCAACTAAACCATGTCCGATCATCACGTGAGATGGAGTAGTTTCAATGGTGAACATCACTATGTTGATCATATCTACTATATGATTCACGTTCGACCTTTCGGTCTCCGTGTTCCGAGGCCATATCTGTATATGCTAGGCTCGTCAAGTATGACCTGAGTATTCCACGTGTGCAACTGTTTTGCACCCGTTGTATTTGAACGTAGAGCCTATCACACCCGATCATCACGTGGTGTCTCAGCACGAAGAACTTTCGCAATGGTGCATACTCAGGGAGAACACTTCTTGATTATTAAGTGAGAGATCATCTTAAAATGCTACCGTCAATCAAAGCAAGATAAGATGCATAAAGGAAAAACATCACATGCAATCAATATAAGTGATATGATATGGCCATCATCATCTTTGTGCTTGTGATCTCCATCTTCGAAGCACCATCGTGATCACCATCGTCACCGGCGCGACACCTTGATCTCCATCGTAGCATCGTTGTCGTTACGCCATCTATTACTTCTACGACTATCGCTACCGCTTAGTGATAAAGTAAAGCAATTATAGGGCGTTTGCATTTCATACAATAAAGCGACAACCATATGGCTCCTGCCAGTTGCCGATAACTTCGGTTACAAAACATGATCATCTCATACAATAAAATATAGCATCACGTCTTGACCATATCACATCACAACATGCCCTGCAAAAACAAGTTAGACGTCCTCTACTTTGTTGTTGCAAATTTTACGTGGCTGCTACGGGCTTAGCAAGAACCGTTCTTACCTACGCATCAAAACCACAAAGATAGTTTGTCAAGTTGGTGCTATTTTAACCTTCGCAAGGACCGGGCGTAGCCACACTCGGTTCAACTAAAGTGAGAGAGACAGACACCCGCCGGTCACCTTTAAGCAACGAGTGCTCGTAGCGATGAAACCAGTCTCGCGTAAGCGTACGCGTAATGTCGGTCTGGGCCGCTTCATCTCACAATGCCGCTAAACCAAAGTATGACATGCTGGTAAGCAGTATCACTTATATCGCCCACAACTCACTTGTGTTCTACTTGTGCATATAACATCAACGCATAAAACCTAGGCTCGGATGCCACTATTGGGGAACGTAGTAATTTCAAAAAAATTCCTGCGTACACGCAAGATCATGGTGATGGCATAGCAACGAGAGGGGAGAGTGTTGTCTACGTACCCTTGTAGACCGTAAGCGGAAGCGTTATGACAACGCGGTTGATGTAGTCGTACGTCTTCACGATCCGACCAATCCAAGCACCGAACATACGGCACCTTCGAGTTCAGCACACGTTCAGCTCGATGACGATCCCCGGGCTCCGATCCAGCAAAGCTTCGGGAATGAGTTCCGTCAGCACGACGGCGTGGTGATGATGATGATGCTCTACCGGTGCAGGGCTTCGCCTAAACTCCGCGACGATATGACCGAGGTGGAATATGGTGGAAGGGGGCACCGCACACGGCTAAGGAACGATCCGTAGATCAACTTGTGTGTCTATGGGGTGCCCCCTGCCCCCGTATATAAAGGAGGGAGGGGGGAGGCCGGCCGGCCCTTGTTGGGCGCGCCAGGAGGAGGAGTCCTCCTCCTAGTAGGAGTAGGACTCCTCCTTTCCTACTACTAGGAGGGGAAGGAAGGGGGAGAGGAGGGGAAGGAAAGAGGGGGGCGCCGCCCCCCCTCCTAGTCCAATTCGGACCAGAGGGAGAGGGGGCGCGCAGCCCTTCCTGGCCGCCCCTCTCTCTTCCCACCAAGGCCCATGTGGCCCATTAACTCTCCGGGGGGGTCCGGTAACCCTCCAGCACTCCGGTTTTCTCCGAAATCACCTGGAACACTTCCGGTGTCCGAATATAGTCGTCCAATATATCAATCTTTATGTCTCGACTATTCCGAGACTCCTCGTCATGTCCGTGATCACATCCGGGACTCCGAACAAACTTCGGTACATCAAAACTTATAAACTCATAATAAAAGTGTCATCGTAACGTTAAGCGTGCGGACCCTACGGGTTCGAGAACTATGTAGACATGACCTAGAACCATTCTTGGTCAATAACCAATAGCGGGACCTGGATGCCCATACTGGTTCCTACATATTCTATGAAGATCTTTATCGGTCAAACCGCATAACAACATACGTTGTTCCCGTTGTCATCGGTATGTTACTTGCCCGAGATTTGATCGTCGGTATACAATACCCAGTTCAATCTCGTTACCGGCAAGTCTCTTTACTCGTTCCGTAATGCATCATCCCATAACCAACTCATTTGGTCACATTGCTTGCAAGGCTTATAATGATGTGCATTACCGAGAGGGCCCAGAGATACCTCTCCAACAATCGGAGTGACAAAACCTAATCTCGAAATACGCCAACTCAACATGTACCTTTGGAGACACCTGTAGTACTCCTTTATAATCACCCAGTTACGTTGTGACGTTTGGTAGTACCCAAAGTGTTCCTCCGGTAAACGGGAGTTGCATATTTCTCATAGTTACAGGAACATGTATAAGTCATGAAGAAAGCAATAGCAGCATACTAAACGATCAAGTGCTAGGCTAACAAAATGGGTCATGTCCATCACATCATTCTTCTAATGATGTGATCCCATTAATCAAATGACAACACATGTCTATGGTTAGGAAACATAACCATCTTTGATTAATGAGCTAGTCAAGTAGAGGCATACTAGTGACTATATGTTTGTCTATGTATTCACACATGTATCATGTTTCCGGTTAATACAATTCTAGCATGAATAATAAACATTTATCATGATATGTGGAAATAAATAATAACTTCATTATTGCCTCTAGGGCATATTTCCTTCAAAAACGTCTTTGAAGTCCCGATTCTAAGCCATAAAGCATGGTGCACAAAACTATCAAGTAGTCATCATATTGAGCTAGCCAAACGTTCATAATGTCTGCATCTGCTCCTGCAATAGGTCTGTCACCTAGCGGTACATTAAGGACATAATTCTTCTGTGCAGCAATGAGGATAAACCTCAGATCACGGATCCAATCCGCATCATTGCTACTAACATCTTTCAACACAATTTTCTCTAGGAACATATCAGAATAAACATATGAAAGCAACAACGCAAGCTATTGATCTACAACATAATTTGCAAAATACTACCAGGTACTAAGTTCATGATAAATTTAAGTTCATTTAATCATATTACTTAAGAACTCCCACTTAGACAGACATCTCTCTAGTCATCTAAGTGATCACGTGATCCAAATCAACTAAACCATAACCGATCATCACTATGTTGATCATATCTTCTATATGATTCACGCTCGACCTTTAGGTCTCCGTGTTCCGAGGCCATATCTGCACATGCTAGGCTCATCAAGTTTAACCTGAGTATTCCGCGTGTGCAAAACTGTCTTGCACCCGTTGTAGATGGACGTAGAGCTTATCACACCCGATCATCACGTGGTGTCTGGGCACGACAAACTTTGGCAATGGTGCATACTCAGGGAGAACATTTCTTGATAATTTTAGTGAGAGATCATCTTAAAATGCTACCATCAATCAAAGCAAGATAAGATGCATAAAGGATAAACATCACATGCAATCAATATAAGTGATATGATATGGCCATCATCATCTTGTGCTTGTGATCTCCATCTTCGAAGCACCGTCGTGATCACCATCGTCACCGGCGCGACACCTTCATCTCCATCGTAGCATCATTGTCGTTACGCCATCTATTGCTTCTATGACTATCGCTACCGCTTAGTGATAAAGTAAAGCAATTACAGGGCGTTTGCATTTCATACAATAAAGCGACAACCATATGGCTCTTGCCAGTTGCCGATAACTTCGGTTACAAAACATGATCATCTCATACAATAAAATATAGCATCACGTCTTGACCATATCACATCACAACATGCCCTGCAAAAACAAGTTAGACGTCCTCTACTTTGTTGTTGCAAATTTTACGTGGCTGCTACGGGCTTAGCAAGAACCGTTCTTACCTACGCATCAAAACCACAATGATAGTTTGTCAAGTTAGTGCTATTTTAACCTTTGCAAGGACCGGGCGTAGCCACACTCGATTCAGCTAAAGTGAGAGAGACAGACACCCGCCAGCCACCTTTAAGCACAAGTGCTCGCAACGGTGAAACCAGTCTCGCATAAGCATACGCGTAATGTCGGTCCGGGCCGCTTCAACTCACAATACCGCCGAACCAAAGTATGACATGCTGGTAAGCAGTATGACTTGTATCGCCCACAACTCAGTTGTGTTCTACTCGTGCATATAACATCAACGCATAAAACCTGGCTCTGATACCACTGTTGGGTTACGTAGTAATTTCAAAAAAATTCCTACGCACACGCAAGATCATGGTGATGACATAGCAACAAGAGGGGAGAGTGTTGTCCATGTACCCTCGTAGACCGTAAGCGGAAGCGTTATGACAACGCGGTTGATGTAGTCGTACGTCTTCACGATCCGACCGATCCAAGTACCGAACGTACGACACCTCCGAGTTCAGCACACGTTCAGCTCGATGACGATCCCCGGACTCCGATCCAGCAGGGTGTTGGGGATGAGTTCCGTCAGCACGACGGCGTGGTGACGATGATGATGTTCTACCGGCGCAGGGCTTCGCCTAAACTCCGCGACGATATGACCGAGGTGGAATATGGTGGAGGGGGGCACCGCACACGGCTAAGGAACGATCCGTAGATCAACTTGTGTGTCCTGGGGTGCTTCCCTGCCCCCGTATATAAAGGAGGGAAGGGGGGAGGCCGGCCGGCCCTTGTGGGCGCGCCAAGGAGGAGGAGTCCTCCTCCTAGTAGGAGTAGGACTCCCCCTTTCCTCTCCTACTAGGAGGGGAAAGGAAGGGGGAGAGGGGGGAAGGAAAGAGGGGGGCGCCGCCCCCCCCCCCCTCCTAGTCCAATTCGGACCAGAGGGAGAGGGGGCGCGCGGCCCACCCTGGCTGCCCCTCTCTCTTTCCACCAAGGCCCATGTGGCCCATTATCTCTCCCGGGGGGGTTCCGGTAACCCTCCGGCACTCCGGTTTTCTCCGAAAACGTCCGGAACACTTCCGGTGTCCGAATATAGACGTCCAATATATCAATCTTTATGTCTCGACCATTTCGAGACTCCTCGTCATGTCCGTGATCACATCCGGGACTCCGAACAAACTTAGGTACATCAAAACTTATAAACTCATAATAAAACTGTCATCGTAACGTTAAGCGTGCGGACCCTACGGGTTCGGGAACTATGTAGACATGACCTATAACTATTCTCGGTCAATAACCAATAGCGAAACCTGGATGCCCATATTGGTTCCTACATATTCTACGAAGATCTTTATCGGTCAAACCGCATAACAACATACGTTGTTCCCTTTGTCATCGGTATGTTACTTGCCCGAGATTTGATCGTCGGTATCCAATACCTAGTTCAATCTCGTTACCGGCAAGTCTGTTTACTCGTTCTGTAACACATCATCTTATAACTAACTCATTAGTTACAATGCTTGCAAGGCTTAGGTGATGAGTATTACCGAGAGGGCCCAGAGATACCTCTCCGACAATCGGAGTGACAAAACCTAATCTCAAATTATGCCAACCCAACATGTACCTTCGAAAACACCTGTAGAGCACCTTTATAATCACCCAGTTACGTTGTGACGTTTGGTAGCACACAAAGTGTTCTTCCGGTAAACGGGAGTTGCACAATCTCATAGTTGCAGGAACTTTGTATAAGTCATGAAGAAAGCAATAGCAATATACTAAATGATCAAGTGCTAGGCTAACGGAATGGGTCATGTCAATCACATCATTATCCTAATGATGTGATCCCATTAATCAAATGACAACACATGTCTATGGTTAGGAAACATAACCATCTTTGATTAATGAGCTAGTCAAGTAGAGACATACTAGTGACTTTATGTTTGTCTATGTATTCACACATGTATCATGTTTCCAGTTAATACAATTCTAGCATGAATAATAAACATTTATCATGATACAAGGAAATAAATATTAACTTTATTATTGCCTCTAGGGCATATTTCCTTCACAAACTCGTAGCGCAAATATTCGCATCCACGATCAGATCGTAGAAACTTTATTTTCTTGTTACGATGATTTTCCACTTCACTCTGAAATTCTTTGAACTTTTCAAACGTTTCAGACTTATGCTTCATTAAGTAGATATACCCATATCTGCTCAAATCATCTGTGAAGGTCAGAAAATAACGATACCCGCCACGAGCCTCAACACTCATTGGTCCGCATACATCTGTATGTATTGTTTCCAATAAGTCAGTAGCTCATTCCATTGTTCCGGAGAATGGAGTTTTAGTCATCTTGCCCATGAGGCATGGTTCGCAAGCACCAAGTGATTCATAATCAAGTCATTCCAAAATCCCATCAGCATGGAGTTTCTTCATGCGCTTTACATCAATATGACCTAAACGGCAGTGTCACAAATAAGTTCCACTATCATTATCAACTTTGCATCTTTTGGCTTCAATATTATGAACATGTGTATCTCCATGATCGAGATTCAATAAAATTAGACCACTCAACAAGGGTGCATGACCATAAAAGATATTACTCGTATAAATAGAACAACCATTATTCTTTGATTTAAATGAATAACCGTATCGCATCAAACAAGATCCAGATATAATGTTCATGCTCAATGCTGGCACCAAATAACAATTATTCAGGTCTAAAACTAATCCCGAAGGTAGATGTAGAGGTAGCGTGCCGACGGCGATCACATCGACCTTGGAACCGTTTCCGACACGCATCATCACCTCGTCCTTAGCCAATCTTAGTTTAATCCGTAGCCCCTGTTTCGAGTTGCAAATATGAGCAACAGAACCAGTATCAAATACCCAGGTGCTACTACGAGCATTAGTAAGGTACACATCAATAACATGTATATCAAATATACCTTTCACTTTGCCATCCTTCTTATCCGCCAAATACTTGGGGCAGTTTCGCTTCCAGTGACCAGTCCCTTTGCAGTAGAAGCACTCAGATTCAGGCTTAGGTCCAGACTTGGGCTTCTTCCCGGGAGTAGCAACTTGCTTGCTATTCTTCTTGAAGTTCCCCTTCTTCCCTTTGCCCTTTTTCTTGAAACTAGCGGTCTTGTTAACCATCAACACTTGATGCTCCTTCTAGATTTCTAACTCCGCAGCCTTTAGCATTGCGAAGAGCTCGGGAATCGTCTTCGTCATCCCTTGCATACTGTAGTTCATCAAGAAGCCTTTATAGCTTAGTGGCAGTGATTGAAGAACTCTGTTAATGACACTATCATCAGGAATATTAACTCACAGCTGAGTCAAGTGGTTATGGTACCCAGACATTCTGAGTATGTGTTCACTGGCAGAACTATTCTCCTCCATTTTGCAGCTATAGAACTTGTTGGAGACTTCATATCTCTCAACTCAGGCATTTGCTTGAAATATTAACTTCAACTCTTGGAACATCTCATATTCTCCATGACGTTCAAAACGTCTTTCAAGTCCCGCTTCTAAGCCGTAAAGCATGGCACACTGAACTATCGAGTAGTCATCAGCTTTGCTCTGCCAGATGTTCATAACGTCCGCAAATGCATCTGCAGCAGGCCTTGCACCTAGCGGCGCTTCCAGGACGTAATTCTTCTGTGCAGCAATAAGGATAATCCTCAAGTTATGGACCCAGACCGTGTTATTGCTACCATCATCTTTCAATTTAGCTTTCTCTAGGAACGCATTAAAATTCACGGGCCATTTATCTACAACAACATAGACATGCAAAAACTATCAGGACTAAGTTCATGATAAATTAAAGTTCAATTAATCATATTACTTAAGAACTCTCACTTAGATAGACATCCCTAAATGATCACGTGATCCAAAACAACTAAACCATGTCCGATCATCACGTGAGATGGAGTAGTTCTCAATGGTGAACATCACTGTGTTGATCATATCTACTATATGATTCACGTTCGACCTTTTGGTCTCAGTGTTCCGAGGCCATATTTGCATATGCTAGGATCATCAAGTTGAACCCGAGTATTCTGCACCTGCAAAACTGGCTTGCACCTGTTGTATGTGAACGTAGAGCTTATCACACCCGATCATCATGTGGTGTCTCGGCACGACAAACTGTAGCGATGGTGCATACTCTGGGAGAACACTTATACCTTGAAATTTAGTAAGGGATCATCTTATAATGCTACCGCCGTACTAAGCAAAATAAGATGCATAAAAGATAAACATCACATGCAATCAAAATATGTGACATGATATGGCCATCATCATCTTGTGCTCATGATCTCCATCACTGAAGCATCATCATGATCTCCATCATCGCTGGCTTGACACCTTGATCTCCATCGTAGCATCGTTGTCATCTTGCCAACTATTTCTACTACGACTATCGCTATCGCTTAGTGATAAATTAAAGCAATTACATGGCGATTGCATTTCATACAATAAAGCGACAACCATATGGCTCCTGCCAGTTGCCGATAACTCTGTTACAAAACATGATCATCTCATACAACAATTTATATCTCATCATGCCTTGACCATATCACATCACAACAAGCCCTGCAAAAACAAGTTAGACGTCCTCTACTTTGTTGTTGAAAGTTTTACGTGGCTGCTACTGGCTTCTAGCAAGAACCATTCTTACCTACTCATCAAAACCACAATGATTTTTCGTCAAGTGTGTTGTTTTAACCTTCAACAAGGACCGGCCGTAGTCAAACTCGATTCAATTAAAGTTGGAGAAACAGACACCCGCTAGCCACCTATGTGCAAAGCACGTCGGTAGAACCAGTCTCATGAACGCGGTCATGTAATGTTAGTCCGGGCCGCTTCATCCAACAATATCGCCGAATCAAAGTAAGACGTTGGTGGTAGGAAGTATGATTATTATCGCCCACAACTCTTTGTGTTCTACTCGTGGAAATAACATCTGCGCATAGACCTGGCTCGGATGCCAATGTTGGGAATGTAGTAATTCAAAAAAATCCTACGATCATGCCAGATCTATCGAGGAGATGCATAGCAACGAGACGGGAGAGTGTGTCCATGTACCCTCATAGACCGAAAGCGGAAGTGTTTAGTAACGTGGTTGATGTAGTCGAGCATCTTCACGATCCAACTGATCCATGTACCGAACGTACGGCACCTCCGTGCTCAGCACACGTTCAACATGACGTCCCTCGAGCTCTTGATCCAGTTGAGGACGAGGGAGAGTTCCATCAGCACGATGGTGTGGATACGGTGTTGATGTTGTTGCCGGCGCAGGGCTTCACCTAAGCACTACGACGATATGACCGAGGTGTTAAACTGTGGAGGGGGCATCGCACACGGCTAAGAGAATAACTGTTGTTCCTTGGGGTCCCCCCCCCCCGCCCCCGTAT
>NC_041389.1:423283163-423383431 GCF_002162155.2 Triticum dicoccoides
AGAAGGGGAAGGAGGGAAGGAGAGGGAGAGGGGAAGGAAAGAGGGGACCACTCCCCCTCTCCCTAGTCCAATTCGGACTGCTATGGGGAGGGGTGCGCGCCACCTTATGGCCTTCCCTCTCCTACTCCCTTATGGCCCATCTAGGCCCATAACTTCACCGGGGGGTTCCGATAACCCCTCGGTTCCCCGAAACATGTCCGAACTCTTCCGAAACATTTCCGGTGTCCGAACATAGTCTTCCAATATATCAATCTTTATGTCTCGACCATTTCGAGACTCTTCGTCATGTCCGTGATCTCATCCGGCACTCAGAACAAACTTTAGTCATCAAAAACACATAACTCATAATACAAATCGTCATCGAATGTTAAGCGTGCGGACCCTACGGGTTCGAGAACTATGTAGACATGATCGAGACACACCTCCGATCAATAACCGATAGTGGAACCTGGATGCTCATATTGGCTCCTACATATTCTATGAAGATCTTTATCGGTCAAACCGCATAACAACATACGTTGTTCCCTTTGTCATCGGTATGTTACTTGCCCGAGATTCGATCGTCGGTATCATCATACCTAGTTCAATCTCATTACCGGCAAGTCTCTTTACTCATTCTGTAATGATTCATCCCTCAACTAACTCATTAATCACATTGCTTGCAAGGCTTATAGTGATGAGCATTACCGAGAGGGCCCAGAGGTACCTCTCCGATACACGGAGTGACAAATCCTAATCTCGATCTATGCCAACCCAACAAACACCTTCGGAGACACCTGTAGAGTATCTTTATGATCACCCAGTTACGTTGTGACGTTTGATAGCACACAAGGTGTTCCTCCGGTATTCGGGAGTTGCATAATCTCATAGAATGAGGAACATGTATAAGTCATGAAGAAAGCAGTAGCAATGAAACTGTAATGATCATAATGCTAAGCCAACAGATGGGTCTTGTTCATCACATCATTCTCCCAATGATGTGATCTTGTTCATCAAATGACAACACATGTCTATGGTTAGGAAACATAACCATCTTTGATTAACGAGGTAGTCAAGTAGAGGCATACTAGGGACACTATGTTTTGTCTATGTATTCACACATGTACTAAGTTTCTGGTTAATACAATAGCATGAATAATAAACATTTATCATTATATAAGGAAATATAATAACAATTTATTATTGCCTCTAGGGCATATTTCCTTCAGATTGCTACTGAGGATGGTGGGTATGAGTCTGCTAGTGACTATGATGAGGAGACTTTGACTCTTATTACAATTGAAGACCACGGTGGAGATGATTCTGAACAAGAGACACAATACATGGCTGCTGAAGATGCTGACATGTATGAAAGTTTAGTTGCTCAACCTGTTTTGAGTGTGCGGGTCACACAAGCTAAGCGAAATCAGAGGCACGATTTGTTTCGTACAAAGGGAGTTGTGAAGGAACATTCTATTCGCGTCATCATAGATGGAGGGAGCTGCAACAACTTGGATAGCATGGAGATGGTGGAGAAGTTGTCTCTCACCACAAGACCACATCCGCATCCTTACTACATCCAATGGTTCAACAACAGCGGCGAGGTTAAGGTAACACGTATTGTTCGTGTACATTTTAGTATAGCTACATATGCTGATTATGTTAATTATGATGTGGTACTCATGCAAGCATGTTCCTTATTACTTGCTAGACCATGGCAAATCGGTAAAAGTTCTGTACACCATGGTAAAGACAATTAGTATACTCTTGTTCATAAGGATACACATACTACTTTGCTTCCTATGTCTCCTGATTCTATTTCGAACGATGATATTAATAGAGCTAGTATAGCAAAACAGGAGAAAACTAAAAATGAAAATAAAATTGTGGCAAAAGAATCTTAGCAACAAATGAAGCCTAATAATAAACCATCTAGTGTTGCTATTGAAATTAAATTGAAAAGTGGATGTTTACTTGCCACCAAATCTGATATTGATGATCTAGATTTTAACAAATCTATTTGCTATGCTTTTGTGTGCAAAGAGGCATTATTTTCATTCGAGGACATGTCTCCCTCTTTGACTCCTACTATCACTAACATTTTGCAGGAGTTTGCTAACGTCTTTCTGCAAGACATGCCATCGGGATTACCACTTATTCGAGGGATTGAGCATCAGATTGACTTAATTCCCGGTGCTTCGCTGCCAAACCGTGCGCCATACCGTACCAATCCGGAGGAGATGAAGGAGATTATGCGTCAAGTACAGGAGCTGCTCGACAAAGGTTATATACGCGAATCTCTTAGTCTTTGTGTTGTTCCTATTATACTAGTGCCCAAAAAGGATGGTACATCACGTATGTGTGTTGATTGTAGAGGCATTAAAAAGATTACTATTCGTTATCGTCATCCTATTCCTAGGCTATGACATGCTTGATGAATTAAGTGGCTCTACAATATTCTCCAAAGTTGATTTGCGTAGTGGATACCATTAAATTCGTATGAAATTGGGAAATGAATGGAAAACAATATTTAAAACTAAGTTTGGATTATATGAGTGGTTAGTCATGCCTTTTGAGTTAACTAATGCACCTAGTACTTTTATGAGATTAATGAATGAAGTTTTACGTGCTTTCATTGGATGATCTGTGGTAGTCTATTTTGATGATATATTGATTTATAGCAGATCTTTGGAGGAACATTTGCGTGTTGTTTTTATTGCTCTACGTGATGCACGTTTGTTTGGTAACCTTGGGAAGTGCACCTTTTGCACCGACCGAGTATCTTTTCTTGGCTATGTTGTTACTCCACAGAGAATTGAGGTTGATAAAGCCAAGATTGAACCTATTGAGAGTTGGGCACAGCCCAAAACGGTCACACAAGTGAGGAGTTTTCTTGGACTCGCTGGTTTCTATAGGCATTTTGTGAGAGATTTCAGCACCACAGCATCATTGTTGCACCTCTCAATGAGCTTACAAAGAAGGATGTGCCTTTTGTTTGGGGTATCGCACAGGAAGAAGCCTTCACGGTATTGAAAGATAATTTGATACATGCTCCATTACTCCAACTTCCTGATTTTACTAAGACTTTTGAGCTTGAATGTGATGCTAGTGGAATTGGATTAGGAGGTGTGTTAGTACAACATGGCAAACCTATTGCATACTTCTCTAAAAAATTAAGTGGGCCTAGTCTGAACTATTCTACTAATTATAAAGAATTATATGCTCTTGTTCATACTTTAGAAACATGGCAACATTATTTATGGCCCAAAGAATTTGTTATACATTCTGATCATGAATCTTTGAAACATATTAAAAGTCAAGCCAAACTGAATCGTAGACATGCTAAATGGGTTGAATTCATTGAGACTTTCTCTTATGTTATTAAATACAACAATGGTAAAGAAAATGTTATTGTTGATGCATTGTCTCGTCATTATACTCTGCTTTCACAAGTTGACTTCAAAATATTTGGTTTGGAGACCATCAAAGATCAATATGTGCATGATGCTGATTTTAGAGATGTAATGCAGAATTGTAAATAAGGAAGAACATGGAACAAGTTCGTCGTTAATGATGGATTTGTGTACCGTGCTAACAAGTTATGCATTCTAACAAGCTCCGTTCATCTTTTGTTGTTGCAAGAGGCGCATGGAGGAAGATTAATGAGACACTTTGGCGTGAAGATGATGGGGGTGTACTTGCTACACATTTCTTTTGGCCAAAGATGAGACGGGATGTTGAGCGTTTTGTTGCTCGCTGCACTACATTTCAAAAAGCAAAGTCTGGATTCAACCCTCATGGTTTATATACACCTTTGCATGTACCTAGTGTTTCTTGGGATGATATATCTATGGATTTTGTTTTAGGTTTACCTCATACAAAGAAGGTGAGGGATAGCATATTTGTTGTCGTGGATAGATTCTCAAAAAATGGCAAATTTTATACCATGTCATAAAAGCGATGCTGCTGCTAATGTTGCTGATTTGTTCTTTCGTGAAATTATTCGTTTGCATGGTGTGCATAATACTATTATTTCACATCGTGGTACTAAGTTTCTTAGCCACTTTTGGAGATGTTTATGGGCTAAGTTGGGGACTAAACTACTTTTTAGTACTACATGTCACCCCCAAACTGATGGGCAAATTGAAGTAGTCAATAGAACATTGTCTACTATGCTTAGAGCTGTTTTGTAAAATAATAGGAAAATATGGGAAGAATGCTTGCCTCATATTGAATTTGCTTATAATCGTTCGCTCCATTCTACTGCTAAGATGTGCCCTTTTGAGATTGTGTATGGTTTTCTACCTCATGCACCCATTGATTTGTTTCCTCTTCCATCTTTGGAGAAGGTTAATTTTGCTGCTAAACAACAGGCTGAATTGATCTTAAAAGTGCATGAGCTAACTAAGAAAAATATTGAGCGCATGAATACTAAATATAAATATGCTAGGGATAAGGGTCGAAAACGTGTTGTCTTTGCACCTGGAGATCTTGTTTGGTTACATTTGCGTAAGGATAAATTTCCTTGTTTGCACAAATCAAAGCTAATGCCACGTGCTGATGGTCCTTTTCAGGTGTTAGAGAAAATAAATGATAATGCATAGAAACTTGAGCTGCCTGCAGATTTTGGGGTTAGTCCCACTTTTAACATTGCAAATTTGAAGCCTTATTTAGGTGAGGAAGATGAACTTTCATCGAGGACGACTTCATTTCAAAAAGGGGAGGATGATGAGGATATCAATACCATTGTTACACCCACAACCCCTTCTGCTATACATACTGGACCAATTACTAAAGCTCGCACATGCCAATTAAATTACCAGGTACTTTTGTTTCTTGGTAATGATTCTAATGTTCATTAAAATATGATGTTGTCTAAATTGGATACATTTGTCTTGCTTACAAATGAAGGGCCTAACTTGGAGAAGAAGGATGAACATTGGAGCAAGATCAAGCATGGAGATGATAGCATGTGCAAGGGGAACAAGAACGGAGTTACAAGCGATGATTTCAGGACCTTGAAGCCACCATAATGAGTGCATGAAGGCTTGGATATACAAGATGTCACTCCATAAATTTCGTCCATAGGATATTTAGGTGTTGCGTCGCCTTATTATTGGGTTAGGCCCATGTAATTTTGAAATACTAAAGTATAGGTTGTTTTTAGAGTCCGTATGTGTGGAAGACATAGTTAGGTTGGTTTCAGACCCCTCCTTCAAGGGGTCACGAAATTCCCTCCCTCTTCCTCCATATATATAGCCCTTAGGTCGTTGTTAGACTTTGGGTTTTGTTTAGATTAAAGTTCGCCATAGTTACACCTTCATGTATTTCTTTGTGTTCAACCATCAGACCAAGACGTCGCAGAACCCCACCGTGATCAATAAAGTTTTCCTCTTATATTCGCAATAGCCAGATTGCCGTCTCAGTTTCTTGCTTGTTCTTTGTTTGCTTGCAGGAAATAGACCCTCGTGGTCAGGTTGATTGTGCTCCTGCATGGTCAATAACCTCTCGAAGCTAGTTTAGCGATTGCTAAGGCGCGACGTCCTCGCACATTCATAGTTGGATCATCAAAGTCTACTCCACTAAAAATGATAGCCACCATCTCATCAAAAGACGGGACACATTTGCCTTTATAATAAGACCTAGGAAGGCGCAAGCTTGTACGTGTTACGACCTAAGATACTATTAGTGCCAGGGTGGCTTGTCAGTCGGTACAGGCACCTATTTGGAGAATACCTTGAGTCATTTATCGGCTAGTCGGGTTCCTGGGAACTGGATGATTGTCAGTCGATGGAGCAAAGAGTACAACGTCCTACTAGTCGGATGGCGGTCACTCGGATTATGCTACACGCGATATACCCGCACTCGGTTTACTTTCACTCGGATTATATGGAAGGCCAGCAGCCAGGCGCACCAAAGGAGGCGTTACACGAAGCGTCTCACTATGCATTGAAGCCGGGCATTATCGGCCACTACCAGTTATGATTATGAGCATCTGTTACCATAGTCGTGGATAAGAATTGTTACACTTAAGACACGGTGAAACGTAGCTAGCTTGGGTGCCGGGGGTACAACAAACTCTGTATAAACCTACCTTTGGCGCCGGACTACAAGTTCATAACTTTTGGAATCACAATCTCTAACGCAAGAACAACTCCGAGAGAGATAGTACAAGGGTCTTTACCTCCAATGCGAGGGGCCTGAACCTGTATACGATCATGTGTCACCCATCTGCATCTCGTTAGATCAAGCCTCATTCTTAATCCCATCTACATATAATAATAATGTATTTTTCACAAAAAAAATAGTTTCCTAAAAAGGAATGAATTAGTGACATTGTGCTACCATCAAAGACACAGAAGTTTTCTAAAAAAGAATGAATTAGTGGCTTTGGTATTACCCTTTTAAAAAATGAAATAAAAACTAAAAAAATCAAAATTAAGAGGTTAAGTAAGGAAGAATGACTTAGTGGCATTGGTATTACCACTAAAACAGATAAAATGAAAGAAAAACTAAAGCAAAATCAAAATAATGAAGTTTTTCTAAGAAATAATGAATTATTGCCTTTGGTATTACCCTTTAAAAATAAAAAAATAAATAATAAATAATGAGAAAATTTGCACATAATTTACTCAAAAACAATTCTTTTTATAATATACAAGAATAAGCATATAATAGTGAATTTCGTAACAAAAATATTTTCCTAAGGAGTGAATGAGCAGCAATGGTACTACCATTAAATAAGAAATAAAAAATAAAATGGAATAAAAACTAAATCAAAATCAAAATCATGAAGTTCCCTGAAGCAAAGGATAGGAACGAGCGGAATCAATGTGTTCCAATTTCTGGCCTTGCAGCAAAAAGTGGAGTGTTGGTCAAAGCAAGCCGCCCTATTCTATTACCACACAAAATGTTTTTCTAAGAAATAATGAATTAGTGGCTTTGGTATTGCCCTTTAAAATAAATAAAATGAAAACAAAAATGAGAAACTTTGCACACAATTTACTCAAATTTTTGGCTTTTTTATAATATGCAAGAATAAGCATATAATAGTGAATTTTGCAACGAATTTTTTTGCTAAGGAATGATTGAATGGCACTGGTATTAGCATTAAATAAGAAAGAGAGTGAAATAAAACACTAAAAAACAAAATTATGAATTTTCTAAGGAAGAATGAATTAGTGGCATCGGTATTACCTTGTAAGAAAAATCGAAATGAAATAAAAACTAAATAAACATAATGATATTTCTAAGAAAGAATGAATTAGTGGCATTGGTATTGCCCTTTAAGAAGAAAGAGAACAAAAAACCTAAAACAAACAATGAGACAATTCACACACAATATACACTAAATTTATGCTTTTACAAATATGCAAGAATACACATATAATAGTGAAATTGTCGCAAACAAGTTTCCCAAGGAGGAATGAATTAGCGGCATTGGTATTATACTTTAAAAGAAATATATTAAAATAATAAGTAAAACAAAAACAAAATAATAAAGTTTTACAAGCAATAATGAATTAGTGGCATTGACATTACCCTTCAAGAAGAAATTAAATGAAAACAAAATTTTAAAAAACTTGCACACACTTTGCACTGAAATTGCACTAGTTAACATCATGCAAAGAATACTCATATTATAGCAATTTTCGCATATATTTATAGTATATGTGTGTGTATTTACACTCACTCAACAACAAAAAATACCCACAAAAGACAAAGAAAAACTATCTAATAAAGAAGAAGGAAAGCGTAAACAAACGAAAATAGAGAAACAGAAAAGAACAAAAGGGTGGGAGGGGAGGCTGGGTCGCACGGTTAATGGCTTTAACCCGTTAAGGAATTGACTGGCCCAAATATGTGGCCAGTTGGAAAAAAAACTAGCCCAAAACAACTCACAAAGCAGAGCAGAAAAAAAAAGCACAAAGCTTAAAGCAAAAGTCAACGACCAAAAATGCAATTGGCCAAAAATCAAATTTTAGGCGATTTGCATAGCTAATAAAGTGATGCAAAAAATGGTAAAACATATAAAGAAAACCAATAGCAAAAACGCATACAAACAAAAAAAACACGCAATGTGTAACAGGCTTCAAGCCCAATAGAAAAATCGAGTTACCCCAAACAAGCGCAAGTCAAAAATTCAGTCTACAAGAAAAATCACCCCAAACAGCGATAAGTTAAAAATCCAGCTTACGAAATAATTGACTTACCCAACCAGGGGCAAGCCAAATACTGGCATAAGAAAGCCATGAAACAACACAAAACAATAGCACAAATCTTGAAAATATTCAACGGTCAGAAAAGTGACTTATCCAAATTTAAAAACCAGGTGACATACATATATCTAAAGTGTAATTAGACTGCCTTAAAAAAAGACCTTTATAAAGCACATTTCAACACAATTTTAATGACAAGTGTTATGATTGGCACTATGGTGGTTGTCAAATAGTTTTCTTACCTATCCTATCTACCTTTTGGTGCATGCATAAAAAAAACGAGACTAACCTAAGGGCTAATCCTTGTTGGCATTTTTTTATAGGAGAAACTCCACGAGCACCACACATTCAAGGCGTGATTTGAACTTGGGTGAGATGGCAGCAACATCAGCTACCGAGTTACGGGTCGACGCCCCGTCCTCTTTTTGGTGCATGCATACATGCTGTCATTCAGGCTAAAAAAACAAACAGTATTTGCAACAGTGCACACCTCCTTTTGATCCTTTCCATCCTCCTCCTCTGACCCTCCCCCCTCTCTTTATAACTGACGCTCCCTTCACCTGGCTTCATACAACTGCAAGATAATCCAAAACCCTAGTGACACTACGCTGTTATCCCAAAACCCAAGGTGGCAGCATCAAGCAACTGAGCAGAGCAGCAGCAGCAAAGCTGAGCTTGAAAGCTCCATTTCCACAGTAATGGAGTTCTTGTCGCAGATGTGGTCGCTCCTGGGCCTCCTCACCATCCTGCAGAATGTCCTCCCCACGCAGCTCCTCTCCCTCCTGCACTCGCTCTGGCAGTCGCTCCAGGACTCGCTCACGCCCTACTCCTACTTCGACGTGCCGGAGTTCCTCGGCTCCGCCGCCGTCGAGCCCAACGCGCTCTACCGCCACGTCCAGCTCTACCTTCACCGCTCCCTGCTCCTCTCCTCCCCTTCGCCTCCCCGCCTCACGCTCTCGCTGCCGCGCTCCGTCGCGGGCAATGCCGGCGCGGCCGCAGTGCCACCGTCCGTGTCGCTGTCCCCGAACCACTCGGTGCCCGACGCCTTCAACGGCCACCGCGCCGTGTGGACGCACCATGCCGACACGCTCCAGGACTCGCTCGAGGAGCGCCGGTCCTTCTCGCTGCGCCTCCCCAAAAGGCACGCCGCGGCGGTGCTCCCGGCGTACCTGGCGCACCTCGCGGCCGCGGCGGACAGCCTGGAGCGCTCGTCGCGGGCGAGGAGGCTGCACACGAACGCCGCGTCTCCGCGTGGCTCGGCGTCGTGGTCGTCGGTGCCGTTCTGCCACCCGTCCACGTTCGAGACGCTCGCGCTGGACCCGGACCTCAAGGCGCGCCTCCTGGCCGACCTCACGGCGTTCGCCGACGGGAGGGAGTTCTACCGCCGGACTGGGAGGCCGTGGAAGCGCGGGTACCTCCTCCACGGCCCGCCTGGCTCCGGCAAGTCTTCGCTGATCGCCGCCATGGCGAACCACCTCCGGTACGACGTGTTCGACCTCGAGCTCACCCGCGTCACCACCAACGTCGACCTCCGCGCGCTCCTCATCCAGACGACCAACCGTTCGCTCATTGTCATCGAGGACATCGACTGCTCCCTCCACCTCACCGGCGACCGCGGGCTGGCCTCCATGAGGCGGCACAAGAGACGCCGCGCGGCCGCCTCCGATGACTCGTCCGACTCGGACGACGACGTCACCGGCGCCGACAACCACCGGGGGAAGGTAACCCTCTCCGGGCTGCTCAACTTCACCGACGGCCTGTGGTCGTGCTGCGGCGAGGAGCGCATCATCGTGTTCACGACCAACCACGTGGACGGCATCGACCCGGCGCTGCTGCGGCCGGGGAGGATGGACGTGCACGTGCGCCTGGGCCCGTGCGGCGCGCACGCCATGCGCGAGCTGGTGGAGCGGTACGTCGGGGCCAGCGTCGGCGACCAGGACATGCTGGACGCGGCGGAGGGCTGCATACGGGACGGCGCGGAGATGACGCCGGCTGAGGTGGGCGAAGTGCTGCTGAGGAACAGAGACGAGCCGGAGACGGCGGTGACGGAGCTGGCGGCGGAGCTGAAGGCCAGGGTGAACGCGGCCGACGATCTCCAGTGGGAGGACTCGGCGGCGGAGCTCTCCGACGAGTCGCCGACGAAGAAAGGCAGGAAGGGGTTCGGCGGGTGGGAGAGCAAGGTCAGGATCTTGGGGAGGCTTCGGAGCCTCACCAAGTCGGACTCCGGCCGGAGAGGCGTGTAGCTCCGATTACGTCTGACGTGCGTTTTAGGTTAGGCAAAATATCGGGCGCATCTTCAAAGTTTAATGTATGGGTTTGATGGTTTCTTGTAAGCTATAGTAGCCATGATCGACGGCTTCATAGCCGAGCAATATTCGAACCTCGCTCTGCGCGCGCACGTACCGACGTACGGCACCGGACGGGACGGCTTATACTTGCCCGGCACGACCCTCTCCTCCCATCCCACGTATACTTGAACCTCGCCCATACCTTCCTTCTCACGTAGTCTCGCTTACGGGAGCTGGCGCCGGTTGCACCATGACCGGCGACGAGCACGCCGGCAAGGCGTGTCCAGCCCGCGGGATTCGTTCTTTTCGAACCTGCAGGATTCTATGGATCTTCGTCGAAATATCACTGGGAATACTGGTGATCTTCAAGAACCTGTGGATTCGGTTACGGTTGGCAGAAGCACAGCTCGCGCCGACGCTTCCCTCCGCCAGCGCCGCCGGCACGACGACCATGACGGCCGCGCGAGTAGCCGACATATTCGCCATGATCGACGACCACACCGCCGCGGGGACAATGAGCGGCAAGCAGGTCGAGGCAATATGCGCCATGATCAACGATGCCTGCAACGACGACGCAAAGGGCTTGCATAGCGAGAAAGGGAGAAGGCGGCGCGAGCGCGACGCTGGCATCGGCAGCACCCGCTGCTACAAGCAGATGCGCAGGCTCGGCAAGGGCTCCAGCGGCCGCGTCGTCATGGCGCAGCACCGCAACACCGGCCAGACGGTCGCCCTCAAGACCATCCACGCGTGCGGCGGCGCGAGGCGCCCCAACGTCGGCGACCTGCTCAAGGGCACCCCAACCTCGTCGGCCTCCATGCCATCGTGCGCGACCCAGGCACCAAGCAGTACTGCCTCGTCATGGACTACGTCGGGCCCAGCCTGTTCCATGCTCTGGACAGGCACGTGGAAGAGCACGGCTGCGCGTTCCCGGAGGCCGACGTGCGCCGGGTCATGCGGCAGCTGCTCACGGGCGCCGCGGCGATGCACGAGCGCGGCATCATTCACAGGGACATGAAGACTGCAAACATCCTCATCGGAGAAGACGGTGGCGTCGTGAAATTCTGCGACTACGGGCTGGCAATGCCCACGGCCAAGGCAGAGCCGCCGTACGGGCTGGCCGGGACGGTCCCCTACATGGCGCCAGAGATGCTGCTGGAGAAGCCGGAGTACGACGCGGCCGTAGACATGTGGTCGCTCGGGTGCGTCATGGCAGAGATGCTCTCCGGCGAGGAGTTGTTCAGCGGGGAAAAGACGACGGGCCAGGTCGGCAAGATACTCGATGTGCTCGGTGCGCCGGGCAGGAAAACATGGCAGCACTTGGAGTCCGCGCTCCGAGCTGATGAGGTGCGGCAATGGCGGGCTCGACAGCGAGAAGTGCGGCGGCGCCATGACCGGTTACGAGAGCTGTTCCCCGAGGAACTGCTGTCGTGGCACGGATTCCATGTCTTGAAGGGCCTCCTTACCTGCAACCCCAGCAAGAGGCTGACAGCGGCCGCCACGCTCCGGTGTCCCTGGTTCAAGGTCGACGGCCCTGGAACTGATGATGCTTCCGGTCACGGGATCGGCGGTACGGCATTAGCCAGGCACACTAGTTAGATGAATTCGCTACACCGGAAAAACAACTATATTGACGAGAAAACGGCGAAGGGATGAATAAGAATGTGTATAGCTTGTTTATTACGATCCGAAATGTACAAATATCATAACTCTACTGGAGTGGATTGTACAATCTAGGCGAATACTTCAATTAAAGTGTCAAAACGAGTCACTTGCATGTGAAAAACGCAAAAGTGGATAGCATAGTCACTTACATATGAAAAACTTTGTTCAAAGAGATAATCTAATTCTTCTCTAACTTCGAATGAGAGGGTATACTGCAGACAGAGTAAATTTTTCCTTGACAGTGCACAGGACAGAGGAAGTGCGCAAAGCTGCAGAACAATTGCTTGCAGAACCAGGTGTGGTATTTCATCAGATAACAAAAGCAACACTGTCACATATGGATTTGCTTACCATCGAGGGCAGTGGTGGCAGCATGGTCTGTTGTCTCCATCAATTCTAATCCAGGCGTCTGCAGCCTGAAATCACTCAGACATAAATATCAAAAAAGAACATCAAGAATCAGAAGCAAACCAAATCTGGCAATCCGATGTTATACCCATTCTTAACCACATGTGAACTGAAATTAGCTAGTCTGCATTTATTAAAAATTAATGAGAACACACCACAGCACAAACCAAAACTTTTATGCTTGATAATTAGGCAGAAAGCTAACATAGCTGGTGCAAAAAATAGCATAAGAACCACCGATCAGCTGCCTGCCATGCTTTACAGAACATGGTTAGGGTATCCTTCCATACAGGGTTCCAATTATTTACCCTGTCACGGTAACTCAAGATTGAACAAAGACCGGTGGTTATAAGCACAGCGCACCAAAAGCACAATCAACGCTTCTTCGGTGCAGCAGGTTTGGGAGGAGGCGCAGCAGAACCTGCAGTCTTTGGCGGTGACGACATCATCACCCTGTGCTTGTACATCTTCCACCAGTTCGCTGACGCCTCGTCGACAGTCCGGTAGGTCCAGAAGTGCGGCCTGGCCTTCTCCCGCGCCATGAGCATCTCCTCTACCTCCGCCCTCGACTTCGTCTTGAGCATGAGACAGTCGACGAGATCGCGCCACTTGCTGGAGCAGTTGTCAAAAACCCCGTAGCGGTAATAGTTCTGCATCTGGTGGAATGGCGAGTAGCAGGACCATAGTGCATTGAAGTACTTTATGCAGTCCAGCCGTGATGGCGGCCGGTTGGGCTTCTCTTCGGGCTTCATGCTTCTAACTGCCAACCAAGAAATGGATTTACATGTGAGACATAGCCGCATTCCTAGAACCACAAGAAAAAACAGAAATACGGAAGGAATATGGATCAGAAGGAATGATAACTCTTCTAAGTTCTAACCTTCCTTGCTGCTGCTGCCTGCTGGCACTGAGGCTTGGGATAGAAGAGGACAAGCTACTGGGCAAGCCCTATTTCGACAGAAATATCAGATTTGGAAGGAGGAGGTATGGCTAAGCACAAGTGAGCATACATACAAAAAATATTATAAGCTATCCAAACATAGTTTTACAAAATTAAATTTCTGAATAAGTTTAAACAAAAATAAACTATGAAGCACATATTCTCACAAGGTTCACTAATTAGTAAGTAATTACTTTTATATAAGGATCACTTTCTAGCAAGCTTATCCTTCAGCCATTCTCCATTTAGTTTTCTTGTAGTGTTCTTGAATCTTGATGGCTACTAAAATGGACCACAGCATCATACTACACATATTTCGGGAAAGATTGGCCATGATGGAAATATGAGGACAATCTTAATAATCATGCCACTGAATGCTCAGATTATTATACTGAGGGCACTTCCAGTGCATCGTATCTTAAGCTGTGTCCAACAGCATAAAATAGGTGTTAGATACAGTATGTTAGTGTTGTATCTAAAGTTGCTGCCACTTAAATGTTTTGTGATCAAAACTATTGTTTTAATCGTGTAGCCTGTTTGCGTCAAGGCTAGATAGGAGGAAGATGCAGACTTTGTGCTTCCGGTGTCCTGGCATGTATATGATACAGCTGTTGTACAAATTTTCTGCAATAATTGACATAAGCTCCAGTACAAGTTTGTGCATTAGATACTAGATAGACTAAAGCTCTAGTACAAATTTGTGAAAGTAACAACTGAAGAGGGAAAACAAGCTTTACAGTTCAACAAAATCAACCTGGGAGTTAAGTAGAGCCCAACATCAGTACTGTACAACGGAAGAGATTAAACAAGATTCAGAGTTCAATATTTTCAAGTTTCAGACTTTGGGGTTCATGAGCAAGACCATACATACCAGTGAACTAAATTGGCATGCACTTTACTTAGTTCAAAACTTCAAATGATAAAAAATGTGGTCCGTGTTAGCTGAGACGAGAAACAGCATTCAAAGACTGCTTCACTCTTCATATCTATTTTCCTTATGATGTTCTGAAACTATATAGAACGGTAAACAAATAGAATCATGTCTGGGTATCCATGTGAAATAATTGGCCGCCTTACTTAATTAGACTTCTTAGTAAAAAAGGATTGGGGAAGCCTAAAATAGGAGACTACACACAGTGCAAAAATTTCGAGAGTGGACAAAGATGGAGACTAAATAACGATGATCCATTGGAACTAAAAAAAGATCCACTGGAAAACTAAGAACAGAGAATGACAGACACATGGCACTGATTCGTAATATAACAGAACCCATGGAATTAACCATACAAAAATAAGCACTCGATATGGCTAATTCTGTATAGAAGCTGCACTTATTCGGTCCTCATTCCCATACCGGTGCCGAGGTACTCCGGGAATCTAGTAGCTACCTGGGGTGAGGGGTGACGAGGAGAGGACGGCCGCAGGAGTGCTGTAAGCGAGGAGGGGAGGTCACAGCGGCTGGAGTGTTGTGGGCGGTGAGGAGGGTGCGTGGCAGCCAGATCTGAGGGCGTGGATGGGTCGCACAGGATCGGGAACCACTTGCCTACAATATGGTCCTTTGGTGGCAGACTCTAGAAACTATGGAAACTGATGAGACCATGATACTAATTAGTAATCAATTTGAATCTAAGTAACTATCCCCTCGACCACCGCACATAAATCACCATTCTCATCTGTACAGATCTGAAGTTCTGAACAAGATTACAACACACTTTTGCCTGCTAGTATGTTTACAGTCAGGAACGAATGGTAGGATTTATCATCTTAGCCTCAGACGCTGTACCTCGTGGAGAAAGGCGTAGGTGGGGTTGTACTTGTCGGAGGAGAGGGTGGTAAAGGGGCAGCGCCTCCAACGGAAAGACGGGAGACTGGGTGGCTGCTCCAACGAAGGTCCTAAAGGAGGCTACTCGTGTTCCCTTACAAGTTACAACCTTTAGGTCTCATTTGGCAAGGGTCTTCAAGCCCCTAGGGGATTTGGTGATCCCCTCCCTTCCACCCTATCCCCATAATCCCCCTCTCATCCCCAAACCCCTCACATCCTCAATCCCCTTTCTACAAAAAGAACTTGTTTGGTAGGCAGGATTTGTTATTCTGAGATAAGATGGTGCAAAATAGCAGTACTAGAATTAAAAATCCAATCTTTACAGCTTAAATAGCTCTAGTGGTGAGCTTTAGAAAGACTAGATATTAAATAAGGCTACCGCAGGACTACTTCAGATACAAGGCAAACAAACACAATGGGCAGCAGTTAGCAGTATGTTGGTAGTGTAGCTCTGTCTCATGTATTTGCAGAAGCTATTATTTATATATATCGAATCTCCTAATAAGCAGCGCTCAATAACCATGGAAAACCCGTCTCAGATGCTGAATAAACCATGGTCAACGAGAATGGTATTGTTATGTAATCCTCAAGCTAAATTAATCAAACTGAATAATTAGCAGAACTAAAGTCGAAGGGAAGCTAAGCTTAATTGATTGTATGTCCACTTTTCAGTTCACAAATTACCAGTGCGAAGTAATGTACAAATACGGAGTCTATCATCAGTTGACAGAATAGAACTATTAGGCTAGAAAGCTGAAGAAGTTTGGGGAAATTCTGACTGATAAAGATAAGATGCCATGTAGTATGAGCTAACACTGTCCAAATACTTACTCGTCTCTGCTTAACCAAGAACTAGGTTCAGATCAGCAGATGCCAAGAACGCTACCACTGCCGTGAGAAAGAAGAAGCTACCTAAGCCATAAGAGGAGAAGCTATCAGAGGCGGCAAAAGCAGAGCGGCCGCGCATCACCACCAGCGCGCCGTCAAAGCAAACAAATCAAGAAGGCGAGGACGGCGGCCGTGGCGGGGCTCAGCGGTGGCGGTGCGTACTCTATCCTACTGGACGGGGTGGGGAGGGGAGGGGGAGACTCGGAATTACCGGTTAGTTTGCCGGAGGAGGGACGCCGGCGTCGATGAGCCGGCGGCGGCGCGTCGAGGAGGCTGCGTGAGTCTCGTGCTTTTTTTTTTTTCGTTCTCTCGACCCTTTTTCCTCTCGGATCGTGTGGGAGCTGGGCCGTTGGGCTCTCTGGACAATCTTGATGCGCCCGCCCAGCAAGGACGCAGTGCCGAACGTGTTTTTTTCAAGTAACCATTGAGAAACAGTATAACGGGGCTAGCTAGAAGCCTCCACACCGATTTGACTGTCTCAGCCATCGGATCCTCAAACCTATGATCCAGATCATCTAGCTGCGTCCCAGGTTGTCCGCACGCTCTCGACGCACCGTCTCGCGGGCTGCTGCTCCGCAGAACGAGCTTGAGTGTCGCTCCTTAATGGGCCGTCCAAGGCCCAGGTTTCGCACGCTAATAAGCCAGGTCGTCCGGGTTCCAGCGCTATCCCCGAACCGAACAACTCCTCTGCTCCTTCCTACGCGATGCGCCGCCGTTTCGTCCTCGGCGATTCGCTGCCTCGTCCGCGATGCGCTGCCGCCGTCGGCAAGTTCCTGCTGCGTGTCTGACTCCCCTTCGGTGTCGTCCACCGCATGTACCCTTCCTCCGAAGCCCCTTTGTTAGTGTTTTTTTTAATTTCAGTCTTGCACCGCTCCTCCATGACAGCGCGGCGCCCGCCCCCGTCACCGGCGTCCATCGCCTGCTGTCCTTCTCCTGCATCCGCCTCCATGCCTTGCAGCTGTACCACACATTCCTTCCCATTCTGTAACTGAAGCTGAAAACTGTCGCATTAAAGGTCCGTTGTGTACTTCTTGTGATTATGGTAATTATTTCCAGAGGTGATGATGATGATTAATTTGCCCTATTGGTGCGTTATTCGAATTTTCGGTTCTCCCTCATATATTAGGCCTTACATTATCTCTTCCTTCCTGCCTTCCGCGTCATCTCTCGGCCATGGTTGTTGCTTAGTTTCATTCTCGCCGACCATCCATCTTCCTCCCACTAATTCTCCTCCATGTCTTCACAGTTCATATCTACGGATTTTACTTGCTATTCGTCCTTGCATGTTTGGCGGAAACTGGTCCATGCATTGGTTGCCTCTCCTAGTACGCAGGCATGGACTCAATCTCCAAAACATAGACGGACAGCTATCTCTCTCTATGTGTGTGTGGTTCAGTTTTAAGCCACTATATTAGATGTGGTTCCAATTCCACGATCATTACATATTTGAGTGATTTGCACCAGGTTAATCTTGCATCAATTGCAAGCTGCTGCTGGTTTTAGATTTTTCTTGTGGAGAAGTAGTTCTTGCTTGATCCCTCAAAATGATTTAGTTGGGATTTGGCTTCCAGGTAAGTCTAGAATCCTTGAACATTTTAGTTTGATGTGCAAGTCAAAGATATTTAATTAGGTTGGCTGGTTGAATTAATAATCATTCTTCATCTACGTCGTTCACTGCATGTTGTTTTCAAATTTCTTCATTCCTATCTTTTTTATTATTGGACACCTGCAACTAAAGGAAATGAAATTCAGGATTGGTAGACTAGAACCAAAGATTCCTCCATATGATGGTACTACGCAATGTTAAGTTGCAGAATCTAGATTGCTTACAGTTTTATATGCACTCGACCGTAGTTACAAGCCAGGACATTCACTGAATGTACTGATGATCATTCGTTTAGGCACGAAAAGACATCCCCTTCTCTTGTGTTGCATGGGATTTCTGCCCAAACGGTGCAGCGATGAAATTGAACTGTTCTTTAAACAATCTTATATAATCACCACTGGACTGGTCGTTTGCTATAGCCTGCACTTTCTCACCAAAACAGAAATCCATCTTTTGATTTTTTTTTTCACTTTGATGTAGATATGTTTATATGTGAACATCAAGAGTTACAAATTTTCTGCAATATACTCAGAGTATATTATTCATTTGCATTTTAATTCTCCAAAATATACAATTAATGTTAACCATGGGCAGGAGCTCTGCCAAACACCATCACTAATGAAGAGAAAGTTTAGAAGAACTTGCACGCAACCATTGTTGAGGAAATCATTAACTGGTAGCTGCTCGGTTGGCTGACGAGTAGGGGATTAATAGACTAATCGACAAATTAATCGGCCATTTAATCAATTACTCGGGCGATTAATCAGTTAATCGGCTACTCGGTGACCCTACGAGTAGGGATTAATCGGCAAGTTAACTGGTTAATCGGATGAATTCTTGAACAGGGCACGCAACAAGCCCATACGGTATCAAACCAAAAAACTAATTACTCTACAAATAAAAAGCTACTACTTAACTGTCTCTTGACTTAAAACACTACGCTTATTTTATTTATCGTTCATCTTATTTCATTCTTTATTTTAGCAAATCATAGGTTGAGATTCAGAGCATAGTCCACAGGGTCTTCCAAGAATGAAGTGTAATGCCAAGAATGTCATGTAGTAATCATGTTTTTTATGCTCTACCAAAAAGTTTCATCATGCCACTGTAGACTGTACTAAGTCGACAACTTTGTTCGAGAACTATGAGGAGCTGAAGATTATGTTTTAAATACAGTTCATCTTTACATAATGGGGTTTCCAAAATTAACTTACCTTTGCTTGATGCTTTTCCCAACTAAAGAGTGAAGACATACGTTTTTTCCCTTACTGCACCTCTACCGCACAATTATCTCTTTGTTTAATACATGCTTGAGAGCTTGACTATTCCAACACATTATCTAGCCTTACAATTGTTCTTCTATATTTACACTTCTTTGTTTTGTGAGAGAAAAGAACTTTAGAGATGAAGTGCCCGAAAGAAGTTGGTCATGGATACAAGAGTATATAACAGAGTGGTGATAACATTGTGGTTGGTGATCCTGACCACCGGTCAGTTTTGAATATATAAGGAAGAAACCTTTAAACCATTTTTTTTAAGAAAACATGTGGTTGATGTTCTTGCTGTAGTCCCTTCAGGTAATATTCTTCCCACTAATTATATTTTATATGCCAAGGAATAAGTGAACCGTAATTTATGTATCTATGCTATGTTTATTTGTGCTTCGTCTTTGATTGTTAATATTGAGAAGTAAAAGCAGAACCAACACTATGATTTTGCTGCAGTGGTATGTGTAGTAATATATATCAAATAATCCTTCCATCAAGTGGAGGAGCTTAGTGTAGACCATGGACTAGGGCCATTTCATCGTGGTTCTTGCAGCTGCCAATGGGCGGTCTTCTTAGTAGATAATAACTTTACTTTGTGCATCTTCTTCCGAGCTTTATGTTGTGTTGGTACAGGATGTTGAATGTCAAATTTGTAGGTTTGAGATGTTTGACAAAGCACTAAGTAGGGAGAAGAAGAACAATAGTGGTTGCAAGATGGATGTCAGCATTCATAGTACAATATCGATAAGTACAACGATTAATGTTTCAATCTTGGGTGGCAGTGCGGATATCTACTTCTGAGGTTTAAAAGGAAAAATCCCAAGGATTCAGGATATACACTAAAAACAGAAGCAGAGTTTAAAGAGGAGAGTTAGGATTTGAAGATATCACAGCTCAAGAAGAACAAGCAATGTCATAAGTTTACTATGATTTGAACGTCCGGCTACTATGATTTCTCTGTTGTGATACCATGTCAAGAAAAGGTGGAAAACACGTATCAATTGATTCTTAGGATGGTGGGAAATTGTCAAGTAGTATTATTTTGAGAAAACCATAAAATCTTTATGCAATCTTTTAGCTTTTATGTGAAATGAAGCATGTAACTTGACCGTGAAATGTGCCAGAACTATGCTACGAGTTTGTGCAGTTGTTTTCAGGGTTATGTTATTATGCAAAATTTCAACGTGCTTCGTACCTGCATCGTCAAATAAAAAGGATGATATTAAAATGTTCAATATCACACTGAAATTTATTTGACCCAAGAAGATAAAATATTGTATGTTCATGTTTGCATACTCTGTACTCATGAATGTGAAAACACCAACATCAGTGGACCACTTTTAGCTTGAACAATTCAAATTTTAAACATCTATGTTGCTTATTTCTCAAGATGGAAGGGCGCGGCAACGCGCGCCTTTATGTTCTAGTTACAAAACAGTAAAACTGAGCCACCTACGCCCTCCCACAGCGAATCGACGTTCTCAACCGTTCGATGGCACCACTGGACGCTCCAGATCTACGTATCCAGCCACACAGCTCGCGTCTGGCCGTTTTTCAGCTCGTCACCCGCGCGGCCCGCTTGGGTAACCGGGCAGCTGCTCTGTAGAGCGATCTGGGGCTTCTCTACTTAACCGGTCCGGCCAAGGGAATATGGTTGCATATAGGCCCAAAAACTGGTCTAGGTCCGTATGATGCTTTATCTTACTCTTCATCTCTCCCGACGCTGTGTCATGGGTATGCTGATGCGTGTATATGTGCGTACGCACGATCCCAACCAGGCTCGCGTCTAGGTCACGGTGCCGCCTTTCTTCTTCCCGTTGCTACCGTCCTCATCCTACCAACGTGTATCTGCTAGGCGCCACCCTTCCCGTGTTCTTCAGCACCATTCTGGGTCGAGGAAGCAGGTAGTATAAACTTGCCATCGCATGCCCTCCTTACCTTCTTGAGATCCCCTCTTTGTCCTCCTTCACTCAAACCGTCCATGATCAATGGTGTCCGCTGATGCGTGTATATGTGCGTACGCACAATCCCAACCCCTCTGTTTCCTGCGCTAACGCGGATTGACTACCGGCTTTCCCTGGTGGAATCCTTGTGTTAGTACGTTATTTGGTTGGTCATAGATTGTACTACAAGGTCCGAACAAGGAGCAGCTCTAGGTGTTTCCTTCTAGGTGTTCGGGAGCAGTTCTAGGTTGTTCCGTTGAGCGTCTTAGTAGATTCTAAAATTATTAAAATTTGCACTACCCAAAAAAATAATATTGTGACTAAGCTATATTTTATTGTTTTACTACTACATTAAGTCTCTGGTGCGATGATATGCTTTGTTTTCCCTGAACTAAAATCCCATATAGAACATGATTGATCAATAATGATGGTAGCAAAGGAAAAAATAAATGCAGAAAAATAAAGTGGAGCTTAAATTTCAAAGATGGACAGGCGCGGCAACGCGCGCCTTTATGATCTAGTATATTTCATTAGACAATCTGTTTACAAAGATTATACATATGGTCACCATACGAGACAAACATGCTTGGCAAGCAACTTTGCACAGAGAATTCCACAAGTAAAATTAATATTACACCCTTGGAAAAACTTGCGCCTCACCGAAATATAGTCCACAAACATCCTTCGCCGCCACCATGGCAACGCCGGGAAAAAATGAGAACAATCGCCATACCAAGATCTAGGAGAACACCATAGCATACAAAAGTGCTTTTCGAGCCGATGAAGCGGGTCGCCGCAAGCGACGAGACCGAGTCTTTGTGGCATGTAGGTCGAGGATCTTCCCCGTGGTCACCAAATCTCTACGCCGTCAACTTCATCCGAAGTAGTCGAAGAAGAGGAACGTCGCCGCCTGCCATTGTCCATGCACTCAATTGCAAGACAGTAAACACAACTACAACAGCCGACACGACCGCCACCCGCGAGAGCGCTGACGGACGACCACCTGACATGAACCTCGTCGGATCCAAAGATCGACGAGACGACTGGGTCACCTGCCTCTCGACGCCACTGGTTGGAATGACGCCAAGATGGAGGAAGAGCAGAGGCAAACTATTTCGACGCGGCGCCGTCTCTTCCATGGAGGCAGCGCCCCAAGTAAGCACTAGGCCAACCCTAACTACAATCCTGAGCCAAAGCACCAGGGTCCCCATCCCCTCCTGTCACCGGAGCGGTGGATGGAGGAGGCAGGGGCCGGCAGGCAGCGGCTTGGAGGACGGTGAAGTTGGGCAGATGGGATCGCCCAAATCCTCTTTTCTTGGAGGGAAACAGACGCATCAGGTGCGGTAATTCGCTACAACTGCACGACGCACGTTCGTTCAATGTGTGATTTACATCCGTTTTTTTACGTTTGTTTTTGCATTCGTTGGTTTCATATGTCGGCCCTTTGGTGGCAGCTTTGTATACAAACATGTCCATGCATTGCAATGAAAGGAAAAAAATACAAACTCGTAGCACAATAAGCACGGCTAAAAACATCTCCACAGGTCCACATTGTTTATTTCAACAGAATGTGAGAGTGCATCATCTATGTTGTCGTTTATCCTTCTTTTCGCCTTCACTGGCCACGATTGTGGTGTCCATCTGATCGAAATGTGTCCATGCTTGGTCAGTCCCAAAGATGATGATCTCAAGCACCGCATGCACATGACCATTGAACCATGCCATTTCAAGTGAATGACCAATAGTTTTAAAACTAATCTCATCAAGCTAGATTTGATGGTGTAGGATCGAAAGTATGTCTAGAGGGGGGGGGGGTGATTAGACTACTTGACCAAATAAAAATCTAGCCTTTTCACAATTTTAAGTCTTGGCAGATTTTAGCAACTTAACACAAGTCAAGCAATCAACCTACACATGCAATTCTAAGAGTGTAGCAGCGGAATGTAAAACATTGCATATGAAGGTAAAAGAGAAGGGGTTGGAGAGGGCAAACGCAATGTAGACACAAAGATTTTTGGCGTGCTTCCGATAGGTGGTACTATCGTACATCCACGTTGATGGAGACTTCAACCCATGAAGGGTAATGGTTGCGCGAGTCCACGGAGGGCTCGACCCACGAAGGGTCCACGAAGAAGTAACCTTGCCTATCCCACCATGGCCATCACCCACGAAGGACTTGCTTCACTTGGGTAGATCTTCACGAAGTAGGCGATCTCCTTGCCCTTACAAACTCCTTGGTTCAACTCCACAATCTTGACGGAGGCTCCCAGTGACACCTAACCAATCCAGGAAACACCACTCTCTAAAAGGTAATAGATGGTGTGTTGATGATGAACTCCTTGCTCTTGTGCTTCAAATGATAGTCTCCCCAACACTCAACTCTCTCTCAGATTTGGATATGGTGGAAAGATGATTTGAGTGGAAAGCAACTTGAGGAAGGCTGAAGATCAAGATTCTTGTGGTTGGATTGGAATGTCTTGGTCTCAACACATGAGTAGGTGGTTCTCTAAAAAATAAGTAATGGAAGTGTAGGCACGTTCTGATGGCTCTCTCTCAAATGGAGAAGGGGGTGGAGGGGTATATATAGCTTCCACACAAAGTCTAACCATTAAACACAATTTACCAAACTCGGTGAGACCGAATAAAGAAACTGGTGGGACCGATCTAGTTCAAAATGTGAATGTTAGGGGTTTTGGTGGGACCGACAAGATCAACTCGGTGGGACCGATGAGCTAGGGTTAGGGAAAAACCTCATCTCGGTGAGACCGATCGCATGAACTCGGTGAGACCGATTTCAGCAATAAGAAAACAGAGACTTGGTCAAGCAAACTCGGTGGGACCGATCGCTCATTTTGATGAGACCGAAACGTTACGAAAAGGAAACGGAGAGTTTGCATTGCAAACTCGGTGGGACCGATCGCTCATCTCGGTATGAGTGAAACATTATGAAGGGAAACAAAGAGTTTGTAATCTCATCTCGGTGAGACCGAACTGATTAGAGTTTCTGGCTATGGCTATGTCAAGTGAACTCGGTGGCGCTGGATAAATCACATCAGTGGGGCCGAGTTTAACTTTACGTTTAGGACAAATGTGGAAATGAGAAAGTGGTTGAGGGCTTTGGAGCATATCACTAAGCATTTTGAGCAAGTAGACCATTAAGCAACACCTCATCCCCTTTTAATAGTATTGGCTTTTCCTATGGACTCAATGTGATCTTGGATCACTAAAATGGAAATGAAGAGTCTTGAGCTTTTGCCAATATGTGTCCTGATGACCCACAAGTATATGGGATCTATCGTAGTCCTTTCGATAAGTAAGAGTGTCGAACCCAACGAGGAGCAGAAGGAAATGATAAGCGGTTTTAGTAAGGTTTTCTCTGCAAGCACTGAAATTGTAGGTAACAGATAGTTTTGTGATAAGATAAATTGTAACGGGTAACAAGCAATAAAAGTAAATGAAGTGCAGCAAGGTGGCCCAATCCTTTTTTGTAGCAAAAGACAAGCCTGGATAATTTATTATAATGAGAAAAGAGCTCCCAAGAACACATGGGAATTATCGTCAAGCTAGTTTTCATCACGCTCATATGATTCACGTTCGGTACTTTGATAATTTGATATGTGGGTGGACCGGTGCTTGGGTACTTCCCTTGGACAAGCAACCCACTTATGATTAACCCCTATTGCAAGCATCCGCAACTACAAAAGAAGTATTAAGGTAAACCAAACCACAACATTAGACATATGGATCCAAATCAGCCCCTTACGAAGCAACGTATAGACTAGGGTTTAAGCTTCTGTCACTCTAGCAACCCATCATCTACTTATTACTTTCCAATGCCTTCCTCTAGGCCCAAATAATGGTGAAGTGTCATGTAGTCGACGTTCACATAACACCACTAGAGGAAAGATAACATACATCTCATCAAAATATCGAATGAATACCAAATTCACATGACTAGTAATATCAAGACTTCACCCATGTCCTCAGGAACAAACGTAACTACTCACAAAGCATATTCATGTTCATAATCAGAGGAGTAATAATATGCATTAAGGATCTGAACATATGATCTTCCACCAAGTAAACCAATTAGCATCAACTATAAGGAGTAATCAACACTACTAGCAACCCAAAGGTACCAATTTGTGGTTTTGGATACAAGAGATGAACTAGGGTTTGAGAGGAGATGGTGCTGGTGAAGATGTTGATGGAGATTGACCCCCTCCTGATGAGAGGATCGTTGGTGATGACGACGGTGATGATTTCCCCTCCCGGAGGGAAGTTTCCCCGGCAGAATAGCTCTATCGGAGCCCTAGATTGGTTCTGCCAAGGTTCTGCTTCATGGCGGCGGAGTTTCATCCCGTAAGCTTGCCTCTAATATTTTCTAGGGTAGAAGCCTTCATATAGCAGAAAATGGGCACCGGAGGGCCACCAGGGGCCCAGGAGACAGGGGGCGCGCCCAATAGGGGTGGGCGCGCCCCCACCCTCCTGGCCAGGGTGTGGGCCCCCTCTAGTGTTTTCTTTGCTCAATAATTCTTATTAATTCCAAAACTGATTTCCTGGAGTTTCATGATTTTTGGAGGTGTGCATAATATTCCAATATTTGCTCCTTTTCCAGCCAGAATTCCAGCTGCCGGCATTCCCCCTCTTCATGGTAAACCTTGTAAAATAAGAGAGAATAGCCATAAGTATTGAGACATAGTGTGTAATAACAGCCCATAATGCAATAAATATTGATATAAAAGCATGATGCAAAATGGACGTATCAACTCCCCCAAGTTTAGACCTTGCTTGTCCTCAAGCGGAAGCCGATATCGAAAAATATGTCCACATGTTTAGAGATAGAGGTGTCGATAAAAATAAAATACGAACATGAGGGTATCATGATCATTCTTATAACAGCAACATATATAGATTTTGTCATATGATTTCTTATGCTCAAGTAACAATCAATTCACAATGTCAAGTATGGTTCAGAAACTTCATTGGGAACTAACAAACTATAATCTCAATCATTGAAGCAATTGCAATTTATCATAACATCAGAAAGAGTCAAGAATAGAGCTTTCCAGCAGGTCCACATACTCAACTATCATATAGTCTTCTACAATTGCTAACACTCACGCAATACTTGTGGTTATGGAGTTTTAATCGGACACTGAGAAAGATAGGGGCTTATTGTGTTGCCTCCCAACGTATTCACCTTTGGGTGATGTTAACAATAATAATTCATGCTAACTTACATCCAATTGGATATATATATCAGGATCTTTCAAACACGACAATCTTGCCAAAGGATAAAATAAAAGGGAAAGGTGGAGATCACCTTGACTCAAGCATAAAGTAAAAACATAAAGTAAAAGATAGGCCCTTCGCAGAGGGAAGCAGAGGTTGTCATGTGCTTCTAGAGTTGGATGCATAAAATCTTAATGCAAAAGAACGTCACTTTATATTGCCACTTGTGTATGGACCTTTATTATGCAGTTCATCGCTTTTATTGCTTCCATAACAAGATCGTATAAAGCTTATTTTCTCTGCACTAATAAGTCATACATATTTAGAGAGCAATTTTTATTGCTTGCAGCATGACAACTTACTTGAAGGATCTTACTCAATCCATAGGTAGGTATGGTGGACTCTCATGGCAAAACTGGTTTAAGGATATTTGGAAGCACAAGTAGTATCTCTACTTGGTGCAAGGAATTTGGTTAGCATGAGGGAGAAAGGCAAGCTCAACATGTTGGGAAGATCAATGACAATATACTTTAACTGAGATGTGAGAAAACATAAACCATTACGTTGTCTTCCTTGTCCAACATCAACTCTTTTAGCATGTCATACTTAATGAGTGCTCACAATCATAAAAGATGTCCAAGATAGTATATTTGCATGTGAAAACCTATCTTTCCTCATTACTTCCTATTAATTGCAATGATGACCAAAACTACGTTTGTCAACTCTCAACAACTTTTATGCCTCATACTTTCTATGTGTGAAGTCGTTATTATCCATAAGATCAATATGAACTCTTTTATTCTTTTTATTCTTTCTACTTTCTCAAGATCATAGCAAGATAGCAAAGCCCTTGACTCAGCACTAATCTTTATTATAGATAGCTCAACGGACTCGAATACAAAAAGAGATCACAAAGCAAAACTCAAAACTAATTCATACCAAAACTTCAATCTACTAGATCAAGATACTACTATAAGGATCAAACTAAGTAAAACGGTAAAGATAGGAGTGTGATGGTGATACGATAGCGGGGCACCTCCCCAAAGCTTGGCAGTTGCCAAGGGGAGTGCCCATACCCATGTGATTATGTCCTCGGAGGTGTTGGAGGTGGTGATGATGATGGTGGATAATGGCACATCGAGCGTAAAAGTTCCTCCAACTTGCGGATAATGCCCTTGAGTCCGGTGATATGATACTTCAACAAAATATTCTCCTGTGTGAGATACTTATTCTGTATGCGAGCTAACTCATTCATCTTGAAAGCTTCAATTCTACTTGACCACTAGACTGCGGGTGATAAGGAGATGCGATTCTATGATTAACATCATACTTAGCAAGCATCTTACAAAAAGCACCATGAATAAAATGTGAACCACGATCAGTCATAAGATATCTAGGGACTCCAAACCTCAGAAAAATAACTTCTTTGAGCATTTTAATAGAAGTGTTATGATCAGCACTACTAGTTGGAATATCTTCTACCCACTTAGTAACGTAATCAACAGCAAGTAAAATATGTGTGTAACCATTAGAGGCAGGAAAAGGTCCCATATAATCAAAGCCCCAAACATCAGATGGTTCAATAACAAGAGAATAATTCGTAGGCATTTCTTGACGTCTACTAATATTACCAATTCTTTGACATTCATCACAAGACAAGACAAACTTACGAGCATCTTTGAAGAGAGTAGGCTAATAAAAACTAGATTGCAATACCTTATGTGCAGTTCTATCTCCAGCATGGTGTCCTCCATATGATTCAGAGTGAAACTTGCATAGGATTTGTTCATGTTCATGCTCAGGTACACAACGTCTAATAACACCATCTACTCCTTCTTTATAAAGGTGTGGGTCATCCCAGAAGTAATGTATTAAATCATAAAAGAACTTTTTCTTTTGTTGGTATGTGAAACTAGGTGGTATAAATTTAGCAACAATGTAATTAGCATAATCAGCATACCATGGAGCAGTACAAGAAGCATTAATGACCGCAAATTGTTCATCAGGAAAGCTATCATCAATAGGTAATGGGTCATCAAGAACATTCTCTAACCTAGACAAGTTGTCTGCAACGGGGTTCTCAGCTCCCTCTCTATCAATAATATGCAAATCAAATTCTTGGAGCAAGAGAACCCATCTAATAAGTCTAGGCTTAGCATCTTTCTTTTCCATAAGATATTTAATAGCAGCATGATCAGTGTGAATAGTAACTTTGGAATCAACAATATAAGGTCTGAACTTATCACAAGCAAATACAACTGCTAAGAACTCTTTTTCAGTAGTGGCATAATTTCTTTTGGCAGTATCAAGAGTTTTAATAGCATACTGGATAACATTCAATTTCTTATCAACTCTTTGCCCTAGAACATCACCTACAACATAATCACTAGCATCACACATAATTTCAGAAGGTAAATTCCAATCAGGTGGCTGAACAATAGGTGCAGTGATCAAAGCTTTCTTAAGTATTTCAAATGCTTCTACACAATCATCATCAAAGACAAAAGGAATATCTTTTTGCAATAAATTAGTCAGAGGCCTAGAGATTTTAGAAAAGTCCTTAATGAACCTCCTATCAAAACCGGCATGACCAAGGAAACTTCTTATACCTTTTATGTCCTTGGGACATGGCATCTTTTCAATAGCATCAACTTTAGCTTTATAAACTTCAATACCTCTCTCGGAAATCTTATGCCCCAAGACAATGCCTTCATTACCATAAAGTGGCACTTTTCCCAATTCAAGACGAGACTAGTGTCTTCACATCTCTACAAAACTCGATCAAGGTTTCTCAAGCAATCATCAAAAGAGGATCCATAAATGGAGAAATCATCCATGAATACCTCACAAATCTTTTCACAAAAGTTAGAGAATATATCCATCATGCATCTTTGAAAGGTAGCAGGTGCATTACATAAAGCAAAAGGCATACGTCTATAAGCAAAAGTACCAAAAGGGCAAGTAAAAGTAGTTTTTGATTGATTCTCCGCTGACACATGTATTTGAGAGAAACCAGAATAACCATCTAGAAAGCAGAAATGTGTGTGTTTGGATAGTCTTTCTAGCATTTGATCAATAAAAGGTAAAGGGTAATGATCTTTCTTAGTAGCTTTATTTAATTTATGAAAATCAATTACCATCCTATAACCTATAATGATTCTTTGTGGGATCAATTCATCTTTATCATTAGGAACAACAGTAATACCTCCCTTTTTAGGAACGCAATGAACATGGCTTACCCAATCACTATCAGCAACGGGATAAATTATACCTGCCTCAAGGAGCTTTAGTATCTCCTTTCTTACCACTTCTTTCATCTTAGGATTTAACCGTCGTTGAGGATCTCTAACTTGTTTGGCGTCTTTCTCCACATTTATTTTGTGTTGGCATAGAGTGGGACTAATGCCCTTAAGATCATCCAGAGTATATCCAATAGCAGCACGGTGCTTCTTCAGAGTTTTCAATAATCTTTCTTCTTCTTGCTCTGAAAGGTTAGCACTAATAATAACAGGATATATTTTCTTTTCATCAAGATACGCATACTTAAGATTATCAGGTAATGGTTTGAGTTCAAACACGGGATCACCCTTGGGTGGAGGGGGATCCCCTAGGATTTCAATAGGTAAGTTGTGTTTCAGAATAGGACCCTGTTGAAGGAACACTTCATCTATTTCCCTTCTTTCATTCATAAACATATCATTTTCATGGTCTAGCAAATATTGTTCTAACGTATCAGTAGGAGGCACGGCAATAGAAGCAAGACCAATAATCTTATCTTTACTAGGTGATTCTTTATCACGGGGTTGTCTATGAAACTTAGCAAAATTAAACTCATGAGACATATCCCTAAGCCAATTTCAACAATATCCTTTTCGCAATCAATCCTAGCATTAACAATATTCAAGAAGGGTCTACCAAAAATAATGGGACAAAAATCATCTTGTGGGGAACTAAGAACAAGAAAATCAGCAGGATATTTAACCTTCCCACACAAGGCTTCAACATCTCTAACAATCCCAACAGGTGAAATAGTATCTCTATTGGCAACCTTGATAGTAACATCAATACCTTCCAATTCAGCAGGTGCAACATCATGCATAATTTCTTTATATAAGTCATAGGGTATTGCACTAGCACTAGCACCCATATCACATAAGCCATGATAACAATGATCTCCTATTTTAACAGAAATAACAGGCATGCCTACAATAGATCTATGTACCTTAGCATCTGGTCTAACAATATTAGCAATCTCACCACAGAAATAAATAACATGCCCATCTAAATTATCATCCAAGAGATCTTTAACCATAGAAATACTAGGTTCAACTTTGATTTTCTCAGGAGGTGTAAAAGTTCTACTATTACTCTTACGAACAACAGGCGAAGTTTTAGCATGATCCTTTATCCTAACAGGAAAAGGAGGTTTATCAACATAAGTAGTAGGAACAATAGGATCATTATAAGTGACAGTCTTTTCTTCAACTGTAATAGGTGCAACTAATTTTACTTCAATGGGAGGATTATATTTAAACCACTTCTACTTAGGGAGATCAACCTGAGTAGAAAAATATTCACAAAAAGCAGCTACTATCTCAGAGTCAAGTCCATACTTAGCGCTAAATCCACGAAAAACATCGGTATCCATAAAAGATTTAACACAATCAAACTTAGGTGTTATACTGACTCCTTACCATCGTCGGAGCCCCAATCTTAAGGGTTGCATTTAATTCTTTCCAATAAATCCCATTTGAATTCAATAGTCTTCAGCATATAAGAACCAGCACAGGAAGTATCGAGCATGTTGCGATCATTGGGAGAAAGCCGAGCATAAATTTTTTGAATAATCATTTCTCTGGAGAGCTCATGATTGGGGCCTGAATATAACATTGACTTAAGCCTCCCCCAAGCTTGAGTGATGCTTTCTCCTTCGCGAGGCCAGAAATTATATATGTAAATACGATCACGATGAACAAGATGCATAGGATAGAACTTCTGCTAAAATTCCAACTTCAATCGTTTATAATTCCAAGATCCCATATCATCACATAGCCTATACCATGTCAATGCATCTCCCTTCAAAGATAAAGGGAAGACCTTCCTTTTGACAACATCATCGGGAATACCTTCAAGCTTAAACAATCCACAAACTTCATCCATAAAGATAAGGTGTAAATCAGGATGCAATGTTCCATCTCCTGCAAAGGGATTAGCTAGCAGTTTCTCTATCATACCCAAAGGAATCTCAAAGTAAATATTTTCAGTAGGTTCAGTAGGTTGAGGAGCAACTCTTTGCTCTTTTGGTCGGGGTGAAGATACCCCGAACAAGCCCCTCAAAGGATTAGTTTCCATAGTAACAAGTGACAGAAAATTTCAGCACACTATATAAGTGTTTCCTTACCAAGTTCCACTCACCAAAGGCGCTTCACTCCCTCGCAACGGTGCCAGAAAAGAGTCTTGATGACCCACAAGTATAGGAGATCTATCGTAGTCCTTTCGATAAGTAAGAGTGTCGAATCCAACAAGGAGCGGAAGGAAATGACAAGTGGTTTTCAGTAAGGTTTTCTCTGCAAGCACTGAAATTGTAGGTAATAGATAGGTTTGTGATAAGATAAATTGTAACGGGTAACAAGCAATAAAAGTAAATAAAGTGCAGCAAGGTGGCCCAATCCTTTTTTGTAGCAAAGGACAAGCCTGGACAATTTCTTATAATGAGAAAAGAGCTCCCGAGGACACATGGGAATTATCGTCAAGCTAGTTTTCATCACGCTCATATGATTCGCGTTCGGTACTTTGATAATTTGATATGTGGGTGGACCGCTGCATGGGTACTGCCCTTACTTGGACAAGCAACCCACTTATGATTAACCCCTATTGCAAGCATCTGCAACTACAAAAGAAGTATTAAGGTAAACCTAACCATAACATTAGACATATGGATCCAAATCAGCCCCTTACGAAGCAACGCATAAACTAGGGTTTAAGCTTCTGTCACTCTAGCAACCCATCATCTACTTATTACTTACCAATGCCTTCCTCTAGGCCCAAATAATGGTGAAGTGTCATGTAGTCGACGTTCACATAACACCACTAGAGGAAAGACAACATACATCTCATCAAAATATCGAACGAATACCAAATTCACATGACTACTAATAGCAGGACTTCACCCATGTCCTCAGGAACAAACGTAACTACTCACAAAGCATATTCATGTTCATAATCAGAGGAGTAATAATATGCATTAAGGATCTGAACATATGATCTTCCACCAAGTAAACTAATTAGCATCAACTACAAGGAGTAATCAACACTACTAGCAACCCAAAGGTACGAATTTGTTGTTTTGGATACAAGAGATGATCTAGGGTTTTGAGAGGAGATGGTGCTGGTGAAGATGTTGATGGAGATTGACCCCCTCCCGATGAGAGGATCGTTGGTGATGACGATGGTGATGATTTCCCCCTCCCAGAGGGAAGTTTCCCTGGCAGAACAGCTCTGCCGGAGCCCTAGATTGGTTCCGCCAAGGTTCTGCTTCGTGGCGACGGAGTTTCGCCCCGTAAGCTTGCCTCTGATTTTTTCCAGGGTAAAAGCCTTCATATAGCAGAAGATGGGCACTGGAGGGCCACTAGGGGGCCCAGGAGACAGGGGGCGCGCCCAGTAGGGGTGGGCGCGCCCCCACCCTCCTGGCCAGGGTGTGGGCCCCCTCTAGTGTTTTCTTCGCTCAATAATTCTTATTAATTCCAAAACTGACTTCCGTGGAGTTTCATGATTTTTGGAGCTGTGCAAAATAGGTTTCCAATATTTGCTCCTTTTCCAGCCAGAATTCCAGCTGCCGGCATTCCCCTTCTTCATGGTAAACCTTGTAAAATAAGAGAGAATAGCCATAAGTATTGAGACATAGTGTGTAATAACAGCCCATAATGCAATAAATATTGATATAAAAGCATGATGCAAAATGGACGTATCATGTCCTTAGCATTTTGAGGGGTCCACATCTCTAGTCCATGCCATGCCAATGACTGAACTTTCTGAAACATTTAACTTGAATGGCTATTAGTTCAATGAGCTATATGTTGTTATGAATTACCAGAACCACCCGGGGATAGGTTGCACTTTCAATCTCCCCCTTTTTGGTAATTGATGACAACATATAGATAAAATCTTTGACAAATGATAATATCAAGGAATTACATCGTCACTTTGAGAAGTATGTAATAAGCAAGAGTTCCCCCTAAATTTGTGCATTATTTAAAATTTGCTTTTGAATGCAAATGCACAATCAATTAGGAACATGAGTTACTCTTCCATGTCACATACATCTTGGTGGAGCGCTGAAAATGATAGAATATAAGTAGCATGCACTCATCACCAAGGCAAACATGGATGATCAAACATAAATAATAAGATATAATCGTTCAAGCACACATTAAAGCATAATGTGATCAAACACATGATCATAGGAGTATATCGCACACAAGCACAAATAATGTAGCATCCAAACAAGAAAATAACAAGTAGCAAGAGAGACAAATAAAGCAAAACACACACACTCTCAAAGCCTATGATCTATACACTTTCTCCCCCTTTGGCAACAAGTTACAAAAAAGCTTGATGATGCATAATGCTATGCGGCACTCTAAGAACGATCTCCGGGAGCTCCGGCGTGCGAAGATGGCATGGAGAGGATAGCATCTGCAAAATCTTCTGCTGATGTCTAAGGAACTGGAGGAGTTGCAATTGGAGGGACAACTGGGTGCAGTGGTTGTAGGTGCTAAAGTGGTAGCTCTTGTGTCACTAGCTGGCACAGCTACAGACCTTTGTGCCCTTGGCACTCTCTAAAATGCATCTGTGGTAGCTCTCCCTTTCCTTTCCTCTGCTTCTTCTTGAAGTTGCTCAACTGTGGTCTAAATTTCTATGACCTTCAAGTCTAGATCATAAAATTTTGTTTCGATGATCCTCTCAAGACTTTCTTGGTTTTGAGTCAGGGTAGCTTGTCCTTTCTCAATTCTCACTGTGGCCTCAACCAGATAGCTAAGATGATCCTGCTTGGTCTTGAGAAACACCTGTGATGCTTCTGTAGCACTAGCTGGCTTAGTTGCCTTCTCTGCCTTTGCTTTCTCTATCTTCTCCTGAGCCTCTACAGATGTAGGATGTGATGCATCCATGACAATCTCATTGTCTTCAAATTCTGGCCTCGGGGGAAGGTGCTCTTTGTCTAGAAGATATGTGCATGTGCCCATCTTAGAGTTGATGAGCATCTGAATGTGTGGGGCATATCCACATGACCTCTCCTGATCTGCTGCAGTCCTCTTGACTATTTCAACAATCAAGGTGAAGGAAATATGCCCTAGAGGCAATAATAAAGTTATTATTTTATATTTCCTTATTCATGATAAATGTTTATTATTCATGCTAGAATTGTATTAAGCGGAAACTTGATACATTCATGATAAATGTCCATTTTGCATCATGCTATTATATCAATATTTATTGCATTATGGGTTGTTATTACATGTTATATCACAATATTTATGCCTTTTTCTCTCTTATTTTATAACGTTTACATGAATAGGGAGAATGCCGACAGTTGGAATTCTGGACTGGAAAACGAGCAAATATTAGAGACCTATTCTGCACAACTCCAAAAGTTCTGAAACTTCACGGAGATCAGTTTTGGAATAAATAAAAAATATTGGGAGAAGAAAGCACCAGAGGGGGGCCACTAGCCAGCCGCGAGGGTGGAGGGCGTGCCCTACCCCCTAGGCGCCCCTACCTCGTGGGCCCCCCTAGTAGGGCCCCGACGCCCATCTTCTGCTATATGGTGTCTTTTGCCCTGGAAAAAACCAGAGAGAAGCTTTTGGGATGAAGCACCGGTGTCTCGAGGCAGAACCTGGGCAGGACCAATCTAGGGCTCCAGCGGAGCAGTTTTGCCGGGGAAACATCCCTTCGGGAGGGGAAATCACCGCCATCGTCATCACCATCGATCCTCTTATCAAGAGGGGGTCTATCTCCATCAACATCTTCACCAGCACCATCTCCTCCCAAACCCTAGTTCATCTCTTGTATCCGATCTTTGTCTCAAAACCTTGGATTGGTACCTATGGGTTGCTAGTAGTGTTGATTACTCCTTGTAGTTGATGCTAGTTGGTTTATTTAGTGGAAGATCATATGTTTAGATCCTTAATACTTATTGATACTCCTTTGATTATGAACATGAATATGCTTTGTGAGTAGCTACGTTTGTTACTAAGGACATGGGAGAAGTCCTGTTATAAGTAATCATGTGAAGTTGGCATTCGTTCGATATTTTGATGAGATGTATGTTGTCTCTCTTCTAGTGGTGTTATGTGAACATCGACTACATGACACTTCACTATGATTTGGGCCTAGGGGAAGGCATTGGGGAGTAATAAGTAGATGATGGGTTGCTAGAGTGACACAAGCTTAAACCCTAGTTTATGCGTTGCTTCGTAAGGGGCTGATTTTGATCCATATGTTTCATGCTATGGTTAGGTTTACCATAATTCTTCTTCGTAGTTGCGGATGCTTGCGAGGGGGGTTAATCATAAGTGGGAGGCTTGTCCAAGGAAGGACAACATCCAAGCACCGGTCCACCCACATATCAAATTATCAAAGTAACGAACACGAATCATATGAGCATGATAAAAACTGGCTTGGCAATAATTCCCATGTGTCCTCGGGAGCGCTTTGCTTTATATATGAGTTCATCCAAGCTTGTACTTTGCTACAAAAAGGATTTTTCCACCTTGTTGTACCTTGTTTACTTTTGTTACTTGTTACCCGTTGCGAATTACCTTATCACAAAACTATATGTTACCAATAGTTTCAGTGCTTGCAGAGAATACCTTGCTGAAAACCGCTTGTCATTTCCTTCTGCCCCTCGTTGGGTTCGACACCCTTACTTATCAAAAGGACTACGATAGATCCCCTATACTTTTGGGTCATCAAGACTCTTTTCTGGCGCTGTTGCCAGGGAGTGAAGTGACTTTGGTAAGTGGAATTTGGTAAGGAAACATTTATATAGTGTGCTGAAATTTACTGTCACTTGTTACTATGGAAAATAATCCTTTGAGGGGCTTGTTCGGGGTATATTCACCTCGACCAGAAGAGCAAAGGGTTGCTCCTCAACCTACCGAACTTACTGAAAATATTTACTTTGAATTCCTTCGGGTATGATAGAGAAACTGCCAGCTAATCACTATACAGGAGATGGAACATTACATCCCGATATGCACCTAATCTATGTGGATGAAGCTTGTGGATTATTTAAGCTTGCAGGTATGCCCGAGGATGTTGTCAAGAAGAAGGTCTTCCCTTTATCGTTGAAGGGAAAGGCATTGACATGGTATAGGCTATGTGATGATATTGGATCATGGAACTACAACCGACTGAAATTGGAATTTCATCAGAAGTTTTATCCTATGCATCTGGTTCATCGTGATTATAATTATATATATAATTTTTGGCCTCATGAAGGAGAAAGTATCGCTCAAGATTGGGGGAGGCTTAAGTCAGTGTTATATTCATGCCCCAATCATGAGCTCTCAAGAGAAATTATTATTCAAAAAAATTATGCTCGGCTTTCTCATAATGATCACTGCAAGCTCGATACTTCTTGTACTGGTTCTTTTATGATGAAGACTATTGAATTCAAATGGGATTTATTGGAAAGAATTAAACGCAACTCTGAAGATTGGAAACTCGATGAAGGTAAGGAGGCAGGTATAAACCCTAAGTTTGATTATGTTAGATCTTTTATAGATACCGACGCTTTTCGTGATTTTAGCACTAAATATGGACTTGACTTTGAGATAGTAGCTTCTTTCTGTGAATCATTTTCTACTCATGTTGATCTCCCTAAGGAGAAGTGGTTTAAATATCATCCTCCCATTGAAGTGAAAGTAGTAGAACCTATTAAAGATGAAGAAAAAACTATTACTTATAATGTTGATCCTATTGTTCCTACTGCTTATATTGAGAAACCACCTTTCCCTATTAGAATAAAGGATCGTGCTAAAGCTTCAACTGTGGTTCGTAAGAGTTATACTAGAACACTTACACCCCCTGAACAAATTAAAGTTGAACCTAGTATTTCTATGGTTAAAGATCTCTTGGTCGATAATATTGATGGGCATGTTATTTATTTCTGTGATGAAGCTGCTAGAATTGCTAAACCCAATACTAAAGATAAACATAGACCTGTTGTTGGCATGCCAGTTGTTTCTCAAAGTAATAGAAGTAGTACAAAAACATTTTTTTAGTGTAGGCTTTTCCTTGCTCAAGCCTGCCTACTAGAATCGCCAGTGCTTGAAAAGAAAAGTGAATGAAAAACAAAGGAATTGGAAAGTTTCCTATGGTACTACTTTTCATGAATTTGGTGCAAAGGAATGGAGCAAAGGAAAACTGTAGGATTTGTTCCTTTAGTGTCTCCTTGAAAGAAAAATTGTAGGAATTCTAATTTCCACTTGTCCTCCTTTTCAAATTCCTATTCATGAAGCACAAGACTAAGAGATAGTAGCATAATAGCATTATAACCATACATTTTCTGGTGGTTTGACTTAATCTCACCATGCTTCTTTGCATCATGTGATCTTCCAATTCTTGTGAATCAAACACCCAGATTGGCAGAAATCCTGTGTTTTTAAATTCACTATTTTGCACGTGCATTCCTATCCTATTCCTGTCTATTTCATATCCCTGTATTATTAGAATCCTCAAATTCAAACAAGCCCTTACACAATTAATTCTGTTACAAATATGTGTCAAAGAAAACCTTGTGTGGTTTGTCCTGCTCCTGCGGCGCTGTGTTCCACCCTAGCTCAACTACTCCAACGACGGAAGGGTTCACCACAGCAGGGATCCGCTCTCCAGACTGTCTTTCGCCGCCTCAGATCTTCTTCCCGGCCACCGGCAGCCACGACAACTACATTACCATCATCAACTGAGCAGATGACCTTGAGGACTACATGGGTCCGCAAGAGAGGTCGCACTCTTCCGTGTCTGCTTACGTTATGCATCTCTTAATATGATGACATGCTACATTATCGTCATGTTCACCTATTAGACTCCGAGTCAGGTCCAAACAAATGCTGAAACTTGAGTTTTTAAATGGTTGTGGGGTACATATTGGGGCAGCAATCAGTACTATATGTCTACTATCTGGTTAATCTCGGGTGTCTACTATGAGTTTCATGTTGGGTGCAAACAAACATTAAAGGAGCCATTATCTGTATTTTTTAACTAAAGCTATTATCTGCCTGCTATCATTGGTTTTGGGTCTATCCACAGTTTGCCACCACCACTCTGGATTTGTGCATGCACTCCTTACATAATCTCACTATGTTTTATTCCTATGCATGTCAGTTATTGTACACAATGGAAATGATCATGTAGAGCAAAAGAGACGTGCCTTGCATGGCAATAAAATTTCATGCAGACGTCGCTCCATGGTGGGCGCAAAGGCAGCCCCCCTCCACCCATTTCGGATCGTAATCAAGAGGAAGATACATGTTATGAGGGGGATTCAGAAGGAGAAGACCACTCCTATTTACCCCATGAGGTCTTCACTCTAACTTGGCATGCTGATGTTGGTAATATCATGCATATGGTGCCTTGCATTGCTTACTGTATACATCAAAGATGTCATCTGCTTAGTTTAGACATGCTTTATGTCAATGCCATCTGTTTAGTTTCTTTATCGTATATGTGAATCATGCAATGCCATCTTGTTTACCCAGGCATCATATATGTGAATTTTGCAATGCCACCCTGGTTAGCCAGTCATCTTATATGTGAATTATATCATGCCATCATTTTTTATTACGTGTTAAATTTGTTAACAATTTTAGTACATTCAATTACTCTTCATGTGCATCAGCCATTCGGCACGGTCATGGAAAAATCTGGAGTGGAAACAAGGTCTTCAGAGCAGACAATGCTATCTGACGAAGCGCATGTCTTGCTGGTTACAGATAGCTCCTCAGAGGAGGATTTAGAGATAGATGACCAGTCCTATTCCCCCCCCCCCCCAAGGTGCATGCTCTAACTTGGCAGGGTTATATTGCTCATATCGTGCGTATGGTATATTGCATTGCTATGTCATTTGCTTAGTTTATACATGCTTTGTGTGAATGCCACATGTTTAGTGTCTAATTGCCATATATGTGAATTATGCAATGCCATCTTGTTGCAAGACATTATATATGTGAATTATGCAATGTTATCTTGTTGCAAGGCATTATATATGTGAATTATGCAATGCCATGCTGTTTAGCCAAGCGTCATATATGTGAATTATATCATGCCGTCCTTTTTTGTATTTCTCATTGCTTTTGTCGACAATGTTTGTATATTCAACTGCTCTTCCTGTGCATCAGCCATTTGAATTGGTGATGGAGAAATCTGGAGTGAAAACAAGGTCTTCAGAGCAGACAATGCTACCTACTGAAGTAGATATATTGCTGGTTATAGATAGCTCTTCAGAGGAGGATTCAGAGGTAGATGACCCGTCCTATTATCCCCCTGAGGTGTATGCTCAAACTTGACAGGGTTATATTACTCATATCATGCATATGTTATATTGCAATGCTTAGTTTTTACATCATATACACAATATTGAATGCCATCTCCTTAGTTGACACATCATATATGTGATTGCCCTCTGCTCACTTCCTTAGTATATAAATCATATATTTGAATTATATCATGCCATGATGTTTACATAGACAGCATGTATCTGAATTATGGCATGCCAACCCATTTTCTAAAGACAAGATATAGTTATATCATCTCATCCTGTTTACATAGTCATCATATTTTAAATTATGTCATTCTATCCGTGAATTATATCATGCCATCATGTTTCCATCGACGACATGTTTGTGATTTATGGCATGCCAACCACTTTAATAGACACATCGTATAATTATATCATGTCATCCTGTTTACATAGTCATCATATTTTGAAGTATGTCATTCTATCTTGTTTAGTTAGCCATCATACATGTGAAATCGTGTCATGCTATCATGTTTAATTAGCCATCATATATGTGAAATTATGTCCTGCCATTCTGTTTGGTTAGACAACATAATTGTGAATTATTTCATGCCCTGTTTTCTTCCCTACTATCCATTGCACTTGTCTATCTTACAATGTCTGTACATTCAACTACTTTTATTGTTTATCAGCCATTTGAATTGGAGGGGGTGATGGCAGTATATGTGGGAGTAAAAACAGGGTCTTCAGAAAAGATCGTGCTACCTATCGATGCAGATAGAACCACGGTTGTACTTGCCCAAGAACCAGCCCCACCACACATAACCCAGACTCACGTAGATTGTACCCCTACCCAGTTGGACAGAGAACCAGCTACACCCCTTCTAACCCCAACCCCAGCAGATAGTAACCCAGTTCCCGTTGACACAGCACCGTCTCCACCACAGAGCACCCAAAAATGAGCAGTTAGTAAGGCAACTGCAGTGCCCAAAGCATGAGAACCACCACTCCGAACCCCAAGTCAACGCTCAAAGCAGAAGAAGAATTGTTCTCAGGTCAGGATCCGTAGCTATGGTTCATACTACTTTGCTCTTGCATCACTGTATTTACTCATACCAACTAATTTCAAATTTGAAGGATGCAATTGAAACTCCAATGGCGCAACAGGTATGTTTTAAACCTGTTTCTTCAACTTGTTTGCTGTTGTAACTTGCTCTATGTTGATTTCAGTTTCAATTGAATAAACAGTTATGTTCTCATGCCATGCACATTACAAGTGTTGTTATTGTTGTGTAGTTTCTCACACTTATATTCTGTCTATACTGCTTTGTCTTAAATAGATATGATTCGAACTGTATCTACCTTGATTTGGCAACATAAACTAGAATTATATAGACAATACAGTGACCATACTACATAGATATATGTTTGTTTCATGTTGTTATCCTGTCCACCTTACTACTGAACTAGTTTACCAAATGAGTTTCATATACTACATTGTAAACCTTTGATGTGTTTGTTTGTTTTTCTTTTAGAACACGGATAAAATATTGGAGAAGAGTACCCCCATTATGCAATGGTAAAGGAAGTAATGCAGATAAGGTTCAAGATAGTGAGACATCCCTGTTGGTCTCCAAGAAAGATGATAAAAACTATATTGAAGACACTGAGACAACCCCAAAGTCCTGCCTTGATGCAGTGTTCGAGTTACTGGCTACTACTGCTGGCACCAGCTCTTTGAACTCATTGCCTGAATCAATTTGGATTATTGAGTCTCAACTTCAAATTGAAAGACATCGATCAGATGTTATGCGACAGGAAGTCGAAGGACTGAGGAAGTCCCTGCAGAATTCAGATGCATACTTTCTGGTGCAACAGCAAGTGCTGGAGGATTTAAGCGCCAAACAAGAGAAAGTTGATAAGCTTGCTAAGCATCTTGCCAGCATTATGGGTACCCAGGATATTGTTTCTTGAGCTCTTCTGAAGTGGTTTCAGTTCTGGACTTGTTTTGTTGCGGCGTTTATATGCTGCTTTGTTCCCTATATTTGCACTGGTGGCGAACTTTAATGCCGAGTGGATGTAATATGTGTAATAGCCGTGATAGCCTAGCGTAAGTTGCTTGCTTATTTATTTCCTTATTGTCTTGTTTATTTGTTTGCTTGTAGTTAGTGCAGTTCTTTTTCCGCGGTTTGCTAGTGGCCGCAATAACCTATTTTTTAAAGCGAGGCCACAATAACCATGGGCACATATGTAATGTAGTTACCATGGCCCTCCTATGGGTCGTAGAAACAATGGGCCTTCTAAGGTCCATAGAAACAATGGGCCTTATACGGGTCGTAGACACAATGGGCCCTCTACGAGCCGTATCATCAATGGGCCTTCTACGGGCCGTATGACCGGTTGGCCAAACATGGGCCAATAACAGACCGCATTATGGCCGTAAACGGGCTAGAGTTGGAATCGTCCGTTCATGGGCCGACCATAACGGGTCGTCGTTAATCGGTTGTATTTGATGACGCTATGAAAATGGCCCAACATATTAATGGGACACAAACAGGCCGACTGTAAACACGGGCTGAATTTGACCCACAGGCAGAAAATGACAGTAACGGGCTGTAAGTAAACGAATGCTGGAGATGAGCCCAAGAATAAATGGGCCCTGAGAAGGCCGAAAGATAACATGGGCTGGAAACAACCCAACGGAATAACAGGCCGTTAATGGGTATAAAGTGATACGCTGTTCATTATGGGCCAGTTTCACCACGGGTCGTTAATGGGTATAAAGTGATACACTGTTCATTACGGGCCAGTTTCACCACGGGTCGTTAATGGGCCAAGAGTTACAAAGGGCCTCATATGGGCCGAAAGACGTCATGGGCCATACATGGACCGGAAGTTAAAACGGGCTGGAATTATATTGGACGGCCCAGATGACGCTACTGGGCCTAATTCGGATAGGTCATAACGGGCCCCGGGTTAGCGGGTTGTAAATGGGCTATATGCGAACAGGCCGTTAACAGGCTTTCCATGGGCCGGGCCGCCACCTTTTGACCAAGTCAAACGGTCCGTCCTTTTCACAGGAATGGGCCTCTTCTGGGCCGTGCCACATGTCGACCTATCATAGGCGTCTTCGGTCCAATGAGTGGATGACATCTGTCCCAACGGCGAGCCGGCACGTGTTTCCTCTAGCCAATGATGATTTTACACTCTGAAAATCCCCATTGGTCGGGGCTGTTAACGGGTTATCGGATCCAAAACCGGACCCGATAGCTTAACGGCGTTCCGTTACGATGGATGCCACGTGTCGGTCACCCTTGACGAAAGCACTTCTGTGACGCGTGATTTATCATCATGGAAGTGGACACTTCCGTGATGATAATTTTGGTAATGTCATGGAACACTTCTACGACAGCACAGGTATGAATATCTTGATTCTGTCATAAAATCGTCATGGATGTACATGCATGACAGAAAACGTGACTTACTATGACAAACACGTATCATCACAGAAGTGTATTTTTTTGTAGTGTTAGGAGTACCGGAAAATTGGTCTTTCATAACAAGATTCAGCAAAGCAGTATTAATATCACAAGTCTCCACACTAGTGGCGGGAGGAGCAAGCGGAGTGCCAATAAAATCATTGTTCTTGGTATTTGAAAAGTCACATAGTTTGGTGTTCTCTTGAGTCATGATGACCACACAACAAGATTGCACTCAAAAACTGATCCGGCAAGAAAACGGTGAACAGAAAAAGAGAGGCGAATAAAACGGCAAATTTTTGTGAAGTGGGGGAGAGGACAACGAGAAGCAAATGGCGAATAATATAAATTGCAAGGAGATGAGATTTGTGATTAGGAACCTGGTTATGTTGAAGATCCTCCCCAGCAACGGTGCTAGAAATTACTTTTGATGTCGCTTGAAGCTACATCGGTATTTCCCCAAAGAGGAAGGGATGATGCAGCATAGCGGTGGTAGGTATTTCCCTCATATATGAAACTAAGGTTATCGAACCAGTAGGAGAACCAAGCAACACAACGTAAACAGCCCCTGCACACAAATAACAACACCTCGCAACCTGACGTGTTAAAGGGCTTGTCAATCCCTTTTGGGGTACGGCGCCTCAATATAGGAAAAGGACGTGAGGTAAATTTGTAGTAGATTGTGACAGCCTGATTTTTGGCCCTTTCTTTTTCTTTTGTTTTTCTGAAGTTTTTGCCTGGGTTTTCTTTTTCCGTGGCTTTGTGGTCTGGAAACTGAAGAAGATGACCTCTTCTTTGTTTCCAGAGTGGCTTGTCATTCCCAAATCTTTCCCTAGAACCTATCATTTCCATCCTAGCCCAAATCCCAATATTCTTTTTATTTGGAATATTCCTTTTCTATTAAAGGAATAACTCAAATTGCCCTAGGTTGTAAAGCAACCTATAATTCCATCACTCCAAAAATTCCCAAATAATTCTCATAATTTTTTTGGGTCATATCTTGATCAAATATGGCAAAACTTTTCATTGCCATGTTCAAAAATAATTACTAAATATTCCTTTTTCTATTCTACCCTGAATGGCACTTTGTGAAGGAAGGGTCATTTATATTTCTCCTATTGACTCCCAACATTTTTGGGCATGTTTATATGTCCAAATAATTTCCTCATGCACAAGTTCAAATTTATTTGCTTAGCCAATCTTCCTCAGTGAATTTTCAAAGTTTCTGTCAAACAGAAGGCTTTGTGAAGGAAGTACTATCTAGGAGTACCCAATTGAGTTGAACTTTTGCACACTCCTTAATGTGCTCATATTAACCCCTTACACCCATTTGCAGCCCCATCCAATCATCTATGTGAGCACAGGAGCAAATCTTTGGTTCTGGAAATATTTTCAGGTTGTGAAGCAAGTATATTTTATATTGCTTCAAATTATCAGAACATTCTTATACCCGTAAAACATCTCTCCAGCCATTTTGGCATAATTTCATTGACCCATTTGAGCACCATAATTATTCCAAGTTTCTGGTCAGCAGAGGTGTTTGTGAAGCAAGTGCTATTTTGGTTTGTCCATTTGGCATGATCTTTTTACAGCATCATCATATGACCAAATGACTAAGCTTTTCCCAATTTGAGCTCAAGTTGATGCTTCATCAGAGTGCATCATCCAAATCTTGATTCTGGACCATATTTTGCAGTTGCAAAGCAACTCTGTTAAATCTTGATCCAAACCCATCCATAGTTACCAGGATGTAAGTCCTTATTTACCTCAACCTCCCAGACAACTCCATTTGACCCAATCACATCCCTATTGAGCAGCAGTACACGATCAAGTTTACTGCAGTAAACTTCAGGTGTTAACCGCCGTTTAACCATGTCACTTTTAACCAAACTACCACCACAGTTGCAACCTACCCAGGAAGGACTCCACCCCAGACATCGTTTGGTTTCACTTGTGGCACTTTGTGCATGAGTGCACGCGGTGACCACCGCTTTTGCATGCAATGGCCGCGTCCAGATTGGTTTCTTGCTCGGGCCCCTCTCCCTCTCGTCGCCTTCACTCTCGTGAGCGTGTCTACCAGCTGGCCCGCCTTGTTGCTGTCCCCCTGGACCCCTCTCCCCCTCCGGTAGCTTCCTCGCCGACGCTCGCTGATGAACGCCCATGGGATCCCCTGTGGCCGACCGAGTTTTAATGGTGTTTGGCCTCTTCCTCTGCTTCCCCTCGGCCCCTCCTGCTCTGTGCACCACTGTCGCTCGTCCGCACCTCCCTCGTCACCTTGCCACCCCTCGTTGTGACCCTTGGCCACGCGTGCCCATCACCGGAGCACGGACACGTAGCCGCGGACATGCCACGATCTCCCCTCCTCGCCCCGGCTATAAATAGCCATCCCCGAGCCCTCCCGAGCTCACCAGCGGCCTCCCCGCTCTCCCTAGCCCCGCCTAGCCACTAGCCCGAGCTCCTAGAGCACTCCTTGCCCTCCATTGCCACCATGATCGCCGCCTCTGTCCTTCTTCGATCCCGGCAAGCTGAGCTCCCTCCCTCCTCCATTCCACCCCTAGAGGCCTCATGTCAACCCACCAAGCCTCCCCTCCCCTCCACTCGTCTCCGGAGTAGCCGGGGCTGTCGTCCCAAGATCGACAGAGCCGCCGTCCGCCATGGTTCATGTTGCTCTCACTCCCGCCCTCTTTGAGGCACGTTTGGTGCGGGGATGGGCGCGCCTTCGTCTCCTTATCAGTTCGGTAGGTCGGGCGCCGCCAGAGGTGGCCAGAGCCAGTCGGACTCGTCGCCGGAACGCTCGGCCCTGCCTCTGCCACGGCTCGCCGTCGAGAGAGGGAGAGAGGAAGAAGAGAAGAGAGGAGAGAGAAGAGTGGATAAGGTAGGCCCCACCTGTCAGCCACACACGAGCCGGCCCCGCATGGACCCAGGTACGCTGACGTGGATAAGTGGAGACGTAATCCACTGATTACGTCTTCGCTTTCCGAAAGCGTATTTCCTATTTTACACTTCTGTCTTATCCACTCAGGGACTTGGTTGTGATGTAATTTTTGCAGAAAAGTCCCTGGACTTCAACTCTCTTTAACTTTTCAACCGTAACTCCGTTTAAGGTGAAACCAACGCTCACTTCTTCGTCTCATCGAGATCTTTCTGTTAGTATCATTACCATTATTGTTTGACATACTGGAAATGTACTTTCGTTCTTGCACATAAACAGTCCCCTCCGAGAGAGAACCGTTTCCGACAAATCTTTTCGCGGCTTCACCGCACTTCTCCCCGGTGCCTTCTTCATCCCCAGGCAAGCCACAATACCTACTTGCCTGATAGTCATGTAGTAGCCATGGTTTTCAACTTGAATCTTTATTAAATATTTGCTTGTTGAAAAGATGGTTATCGTTGTTCCGGTGATGTTCAGATTTGCATGTTTACTTTTGTGCTATGTTGTTTTGTACTCTGTGATCATGTTATACCTGCTAGTATTACCCTTCATATGTTTATGCTTGTTCGTAGTACATGTTGATGTTGGAGATGGTCATGCTAGTCAGTATGCGATGCTCAGTGGATATGATTTATTGTTGATATGGTGGAAAGTTATGTGATACTCTCATGGTGATGTTGATATCATGTTCATGCATTTTATCATGACTAGGCATATTTGCATTCAAGTTAACCGGATTTAATTGAACTTGAACACCTGTTGGTTGAGTCATGGTGTCGCTGAATCGATGCTGACTAGTGCAACCACACTTACCGGTATGGGACGGTCCTAACTGAGTCTATTTTTGTGCCTCTCGCCGGTGTCTCCAACAAGGGAAGATTGTGGGTGCGTGCTACCCTGATCTGGTAGGCAGAGCATAACCTTGTGTGCCCGTTGTTGAGTTAGTTTTTGGATCCGTGTCCCAGAGTGGGACGGGCCACAATGATGGTCGTTGTGTCCGGAGGTAGGCACGGGGCCACCCATGACTTAGCTCAGTGAGTAGTGAGTCGGAGTGGCCGGAAGAGTGTCATGGAAGTAGGACGGTTTTGTCGGAACGCTGTTGGTCCACCCGAATGGGAGTGTGAGGCCATGGGTTCCGTAGTGTGGGTACAGTGTACTAACCTCTACAGAGTGTATATTAATCTATCGATAGCCGCGCCCGCGGATAAGGGCCCAGGTCGAAAGTAGGTCACACCATGAGTCAACAATAATAAGAATAATGTGCTTAATAACAGTGAGATAAGTTGGGTGGTGATCACCGTAAGGATCACGGGCCATGTAGTGGTCGAGTTGTGATCGCCGAAAGGATCACGGGCCATGTATTGGTCGGGTTGTGATCGCCGTAAGGATCACGGTTTGGGACCTAGTGTTGGTCGTGGTGGTGATTGTCGTAAAGATCATGAGGGTATCGAGGATACCGAGTTGTTGAATATTCGTGATGTTGTACGAGAATCATGGGTTAAGGTCAAGCTCCTTGTGGTCACTTAATGATTACTACGGTGTTGTTATACCAAGCTTGATTTGATCCTGAGATGATCGTGTGATGTCCGAGGTTGGTAAGTGACGCATGAGTTGGTTATGAGGTAGCCGAACAGGATAAGTGGTGCATATAGTGTCATCATGTTGCATGCTAGTATTGTCGGATTAATATGTTCATGTTGTGTTAGCTGTATCATGTTTATGTTGGTTATGCCATGTTGCTCTGATGACATCATGATAATTCATGTTTAACCTATAATTGCCATGCTGTTGTTTGTCTTGAATGCTTCTAGATTATTGTGAGCTTGCAAGTACATTCAATGTACTAACCTGGCGTGTCATGCCAACTTGCAGGTCATGCCGGATTTGATTGCTTGTTTGTCATGGTTTCGGTTCGTGCGAGCTAGGATAAGCATTCCAGCCAGAGTCCCTGCGGAGTGGAGTTTCACCACCGTGTTCGTTGTTCCACTCCTAGAGTTATTCTGCGGCTTCGTGTTGTTCTGCTGCTTGCATAGAGCAACTGAGGATGGTGTAGTGTCGCCGTACCGATGTTATTCATTGTAATATCGGAGACCTTGTATTCTTATTCGTGTAATAATAGAAAGTTGGTTTGTTCTATGCTAAGCAGTTCCGTATTCCAGAAGACTTCTCCTCGATCTCTGGGCTGGAATACGGGGCGTTCCGGTTTCTCTGAGCCGGGGTGCCACAGGATTGGTATCAAAGCAGGTCTGGATGTAGGACGCCCTAGACCGCGCAAACGTTAGAAAGCGGTAGTACAGACCCCAGTTGGTTTGTTGCACTTGATTGCTGCATTTGTTTGTTGCATAGCATGCATATAGCCTTAGTATTTGTAATAATGGTTTATCTGGTGAGTGTAGTTGGCATCGGTTCGGTTCCACTATAGCTCAACCTTTGCATTTCCCCAGTCCCTTTTTCTTTCGGTGTTTGGTGTCATTTCTGTCCCAGCAGAGTGATCCCAAGTGATCCCGACACTGTTTGCAAAAATGGTGCTCAGGTATCGCACCGATGTCTTTCTTTCAGCCCCGTCTATCGTTTCGGTGATGGACATGCACCTATCCCGGATCGTTCTTTTATTTTGTCGCATTGGCAACCCTTAATGATCTTAGTTATCAAGAAAGGGCAATGTCAGCAGCCTCAGTTTTTCCCTGCTATCTGATTTCTTGGACGAGTACGGTTCTTTTTCCATCCGCTTGATAATAATGTGGTTGCGACCTTCGTGTCCCACTGCATGATTACCAAGTACGTCCTCGTCTCCGAGCTAGTCAAGATTTGCTATCTGACTAATCTAGCACTTGGAGTAGCGCTGTTTACATCGATTCCTCCACACGTTTATTCATCCTCGTGCACGCCGCCACAGCATATTAGACCGCAATACCGGAGTTTCCATGAGATTTGTGTGCTTAAGTAGGCATCATATTGTGTGAGTAGCAGTAATATGTGATGATTGCTTGATTAATTATATTAGTAGAATGCTTGTGTGCTTTTTTTTTCTCATTGCTGTTGTTCCTTTCTTTGGGCCTTCAGTGTTACGAATTTTTCCCCTATTAAAGTTGCTCGTCGGCCGACACTGGACCCAAAGAGTCAGCAAGAAATGCATATATTTGGAAACTCAGCTAAACCGAATAAAATTATCAGCTGACTGTAGTAAAATTGGGAATATTGTATACAAAAGAAATCCTGAATGGATCGCCAGTATCAAGTTTGCATTAGCGTGCACTCATAACAACAAAATGATCAAATCAGCAAGAAGATAAATTGTGTGCAAGGTTAACAGAATATTATCAAAGGTATGGCTCAGATACAAGTTTAATTTTTCGTTGAGGATGATTTTGGAACTCGATGTACCTGGAAGCAGGCAAAAATATGGCATATACTCAGAAAGGAGGATAGTCCAGTAAAACCCTGTTTCATGCAAGAAATCAATAGCAAAAATATTCAGATGGTTATATATGTGGAAATCGGTCCGCATATCACATTAAGAAGCTTCTGGTGTAAGCAACCCAGTCTTCCCTCGCAAGATACCAGAGAAGCTTCCAAGGCAAGATTCATCTATCTTCCTCAGTACGATACATGGATGAATTCTCGCGCAAGGTACTCTGCCTTCTTCAGTAAGCAACCGCAAAAGCTTCCAGCAAAAGGTACTGAGTCTTTCCCCAGCAAAGTCTTTAAGGGGGTAAGCTTCTGAAGCACGATACCCAGTCTCCTTCAGCAAGCTGTCCAATGAAAGTTTCGAGCACAAGTCAACAAATATTCCTCCATAAGACATTGGTACAAGGTAGTACGCTATGAATTGACAGCATATGACAGTGAATCCCAAGGATCAGATCCACAACATTTTGGTCAGAATCAAGAATCAGTCAGAATACACGTCTGTCTCGAAGTCGGGTCCTCATATATATGCAATGAGCATACCATCAAGATCTTACAAGTACCCGTGAACCTGGAAAATGATCCTGATGAGCCCTTGTCCCTTTTTCTCCAATGACGGCACCACGCCTGAGATCTGAGTTGTTTCTAGCTATCCGGGGTGGATGCCGATTTTTGTTTCTCTCTTCAACGACTGTCATGAGTCTGAGCTACTTTTCGGCCGTCTCGTACAGCTGTTGAGTTTCTTTTTGTGACAGTAGCCCTATAGCTGTTTTTTGGCTATTTTAGGGAGCCGTCACCTTCTTCTTATTAACCCGGTCTGATGCTCTGAGCTGTTTTTCGGCCGTCCTGAGCCGTGGTTGAGTTATTTCAGTAATGTCCCAGATCTGAGTTGTAAAGACCGTTCTGGTGGCTACTGATTTATTTTCCGGTTCCTTGCAAGGGTTTCAGATGATCATTTCCCAACGATCAGAACTTGAGAGGGGTTGAACCAGCCATTTAATGGGTTACCTTATCAGAAGAATGAGGATAAGCTACGATTGTCGAAAAATTGCACCGACAGTACCTATGGTCATACGAAGAAGCAATATGACCCAGCTCTTTCAGCAAAAGATCTAGACCAAGAAAACAATAATGAAGGAGCAAGACCAGTGATGTAGGTATGAAAATTGTACACGACCCCCATGGTGCAGATCCCCCGGATAGTCTAAGTCAGTATTGATCCACATGGATATGCCTGCAGCATGAGTAATCGGCATGAGGAATAACAGTATGGAAGCCTGAGTCCTCACTTATATGAATCATCATGGATAGACTGTCGTGAATGAAATTTTTCTGTCAAGTCTACAGATATTCTCATACAGGCCAAATCCTTTATGCTGGCCGTGACAGGAGACAATCAAATATTTGGTACGGATCCGATACTCATGACAGTGGAACCAGTTAAGATGATTTAGAAACTTCTGCGATGAGTCAGAATCTATTAGGAAATGGTTATGTTTTAACTCACTGTTTGGAACCCAAAGGACCTGCATTTAGTGGAGAAACCCAATGCAATGAGTCAGAGCTTGAGTTTTCATCAGAAAATTCTGATCATTATTACATAAAAGGTTGTCAGTGCCAAGTGGCACACCCAGCAGAAATGACTTTTGGATTTGTGAGGCGGACATATATTTCAGTCGTGATAATCAAATCACACTCAGCTAGTCAGCAGATCTAAAAAGAAATTGGAGCCTATATATGCATGAGTAAGCCAGGTAAGAGTTGTCAGAATATGGATACAGTAAATAAAACTACCCCAGGGCCGGTCAGATAAAAATTTAATGGGAACAACAATAAAGGAAAAAGGATACCCGAGTTGGAAACGGTTTCCTTAAGTCAGTATCTTCATACTTGTTCCGAAAGCAACCAAATCTCGAGGACGGGATTTCTTTAAGGGGGTAAGGTTTGTGACAGCCTGATTTTTGGCCCTTTCTTTTTCTTTTGTTTTTCCGAAGTTTTTGCCTGAGTTTTCTTTTTCCGTGGCTTTGTGGTCTGGAAACTAAAGAAGATGACCTCTTCTTTGTTTCCAGAGTGGCTTGTCATTCCCAAATATTTCCCTAGACCCTGTCATTTCCATCCTAGCCCAAATCCCAATATTATTTTTATTGGGAATATTCCTTTTTTATTAAAGGAATAACTCAAATTGCCCTAGGTTGTGAAGCAACCTATAATTCCATCACTCCAAAAAATTCCCAAATAATTCTCATAAATTTTTTGGGTAATATCTTGATCAAATATGGCAAAACTTTTCATTGCCATGTTCAAAAATAATTACCCAATTTTCCTTTTTCTATTCTGCCCTGAATGGCACTTTGTGAAGGAAGTGTCATTTATATTTCTCCTATTGACTCCCAATATTTTTGGGCATGTTTATATGTACAAATAATTTCCTCATGCACAAGTTCAAATTTATTTTCCTAGCCAATCTTCCTCGGTGAATTTTCAAAGTTTCTGTCAAACAAAAGGCTTTGTGAAGGAAGTACTATCTAGGAGTACCAAAATGAGTTGAACTTTCGCACACTCCTTAATGTGCTCATATTAACCCCTTCCACCCATTTGCAGCCCCATCCAATAATCTATGTGAGCACAAGAGCAAATCTTTGTTTCTGGCAATATTTCCAGGTTGTGAAGCAAGTATATTTTATATTGCTTCAAAAATCCTGATAAATTACCAGAACATTCTTATACCCATAAAACATATCTCCACCCATTTTGGAATTATTTCATTGATCCATTTGACCACCATAATTATTCCAAGTTTTTGGTCAGCAGAGGTGTTTGTGAAGCAAGTGCTAATTTGGTTTGTCCATTTGGCATGAGCTTTTTACAGCATCATCGTATGACCAAATGACTAAGCTTTGCCCAATTTGAGCTCAAGTTGGTGCTTCATCAGAGTGCATCATCCAAACCTTGATTCTGGACCATATTTGGCAGTTGCAAAGCAACTCGGTTAAATCTTGATCCAAACCCATCCATAGTTACCAGGATGTAAGTCCTTATTTACCTCAACCTCCCAGACAACTCCATTTGACCCAATCACATCCCAGTTGAGCAGCAGTACACAATCAAGTTTACTGCAGTAAACTTCAGGTGTTAACCGCCGTTTAACCATGTCACTTTTAACCAAACTACCACCACAGTTGCAACCTACCCAGGAAGGACTCCACCCCAGACATCGTTTGGTTTCACTTGTGGCATTGTGTGCACGAGTGCATGCGGTGACCACCGCTTTGGCATGCAATGGCCGCGTCCAGATTGGTTTCTTGCTCGGGCCCCTCTCCCTCTCGTCGCCTTCGCGCTCGTGAGCGTTTCTACCTGCTAGCCCTCGTCGTCGTCGTCCCCCTGGACCCCTCTCCCCCTCCGGTAGCTTCCTCGCCGACGCTCGCCGATGAACGCCCACGGGAGCCCCTGTGGCCGACCGAGTTTTAATGGCGTTTGGCCTCTTCCTCTGCTTCCCCTCGGCCCCTCCTGCTCTGTGCACCATTGTCGCTCGTCTGCACCTCCCTCATCGCCTTGCCACCCCTCACCGTGACCCTTGGCCGCGCGTGCCCGTCGCCGGAGCACGGACACGTAGCCGCGGACGTGCCACGATCTCCCCTCCTCGCCCCGGCTATAAATAGCCATCCCCGAGCCCTCCCGAGCTCACCAGCAGCCTCCCCGCTCTTCCCTAGCCCCGCCTAGCCACTAGCCCGAGCTCCTGGAGCACTCCTTGCCCACCATTGCTGCCATGGCCGCCGCCTATGTCCTTCTTCGATCCCGGCAAGCTGAGCTCCCTCCCTCCTCCATTCCACCACTAGAGGCCTCTTGTCAACCCACCAAGCCTCCCCCTCCCCCCCACTCGTCTCCGGAGTAGCCGGGGTCATTGTCCCAAGATGAACCGAGCCGTCGTCCGCCATGGTTCATGTTGCTCTCCCTCCCGCCCTCTTTGAGGCACGTTTGGTGCGGGGATGGGCGCGCCTTCGTCTCCTTATCAGTTCGGTAGGTCGGGCGCCGCCAAAGGTGGCCGGAGTCGGTCGGACTCGTCGCCGGAGCGCTCGGCCCTGCCTCTGCCGCGGCTCACCGTTGGGAGAGGGAGACAGGAAGAAGAGAAGAGAGGAGAGAGAAGAGTGGATAAGGTAGGACCCACCTGTCAGCCACACACGAGCCGGCCCCGCGTGGACCCAGGTACGCTGACGTGGATAAGTGGAGACGTAATCCACTGATAACGTCTTCGCTTTCCGAAAGCGTATTTCCTATTTTACGCTTCTGTCTTATCCACTCAGGGACGTGGTTGTGATGTAATTTTTGCAGAAAAGTCCCTGGACTTCAACTATCTATAACTTTTCAACCGTAACTCCGTTTAAGGTGAAACCAACGCTCACTTCTTTGTATCATCGAGATCTTTCTGTTAGTATCATTATCATTATGGTTTGACATACTGGAAATGTACTTTTGTCCTTGCACGTAAACAGCCCCCTCCGAGAGAGAACTGTTTCCGGCAAATCTTTCCACGGCTTCACCGCACTTCTCCCCGGTGCCTTCTTCATCCCCAGGCAAGCCACAATACACACTTGCAAGATAGTCATGCAGTAGCCATGGTTTTCAACTTGAATCTTTATTAAATATTTGCTTGTTGAAAAGATGGTTATCGTTGTTCCGGTGATGTTCAGATTTGCATGTTTACTTTTGTGCTATGTTGTTTTGTACTCTGTGATCATGTTATACCTGCTAGTGTTACCCTTCATATGTTTATGCTTGTTAGTAGTACATGTTGATGTTGGAGATGGTCATGCTAGTCACTATGCGATGCTCAGTGGATATGATTTATTGTTGATATGGTGGAAAGTTATGTGATACTCTCATGGTGATGTTGATATCATGTTCATGCATTTTATCATGACTCAGCATATTTGCATTCAAGTTAACCGGATTAAATTGAACTTGAACACCTGTTGGCTGAGTCATGGTGCCGCTGAATCGATGCTGACCAGTGCAACCACGCTAGCCGGTATGGGACGGTCCTAACTGGGTTTATTGGTGTGCCTCTCGCTGGTGCCTCCAACGAGGGAAGGTTATGGGCGCGTGCTACCCTGATCAGGTAGGCGGAGCATAACCATGTGTGCTCGTTGTTGAGTTAGTTTTTGGATCCGTGTCCCAGAGTGGGACGGGCCATGACGGTGGTCGTTGTGTCTGGAGGTAGGCACGGGGCCACCCATGACTTAGCTCAGTGAGGAGTGAGTCAGAGTGGTCGGGAGAGTGTCATGGCAGTAGGACGGTTTTGTCGGAATGCTGTTGGTCCACCCGAATGGGAGTGCGAGGCCATGGGTTCCGTAGTGTGGGTACAGTGTACTAACCTCTACAGAGTGTATATTAATCTATCGATAGTCGCGCCCGCGGATAAGGGCCCAGGTCGAAAGTAGGCCACACCATGATTCAACAATAATAAGAATAATGTGCTTAATAACAGTGAGATAAGTTGGGTGGTGATCGACGTAAGGATCACGGGCCATGTAGTGGTCGGGTTGTGATTGCCGAAAGGATCACGGGCCATGTATTGGTGGGTTTGTGATCGCCGTAAGGATCACGGTTTGGGACCTAGTGTTGGTCGTGGTGGTGATCGCCGTAAAGATCACGAGGGAATCAAGGATACCGAGTTGTTGTATATTCGTGATGTTGTACGAGAATCGTGGGTAAAGGTCAAGCTCCTTGTGGTCACTTAATGATTACTACGGTGTTGTTATACCAAGCTTGATTTGATGCTGAGATGATCGTGTGATGTCCGAGGTTCGTAAGTGATGCATGAGTTGGTTACGAGGTAGCCGAACAGGATAAGTGGTGCATATAGTGTCATCATGTTGCATGCTAGTATTGTTGGATTAATATGTTCATGTTGTGTTAGTTGTATCATGTTTATGTTAGTTATGCCATGTTGATCTGATGACATCATGATAATTCCTATTTAACCTGTAATTGCCATGCTGTTGTTTGTCTTGAATGCTTCTGGATTATTGTGAGCTTGCAAGTACATTCAATGTACTGACCTAGCGTGTCATGCCAGCTTGCAGGTCATGTCGGATTTGATTGCTTGCTTGCCCTGGTTTTGGTTTGTGCGAGCTAGGATAAGCGTTCCAGCCAGAGTCCCTGCGGAGTGGAGTTTCACCACCGTCTTCGTTGTTCCGATGCTAGAGTTATTCTGCGGCATCGTGTTGTTCTGCTGCTTGCATAGAGCAACTGAGGATGGCGTATTGTCGCCGTACCGATGTTATTCATTGTAATATCGGAGACCTTGTATTCTTATTCGTGTAATAATAGAAAGTTGGTTTGTTCTATGCTAAGTTGTGCCGTATTCCAGAAGACTTCTCCTCGATCTCTGGGCTGGAATACGGGGCGTTCCGGTTTCTCTGAGCCGGGGTGCCACATAGATTGATAGATCGAACGCCAAATAAAATAAATAAGAATAAATTGCAGCAAGGTATTTTTGCATTTTTGGTTTAATAGATCTGAAAATAAACGCAAGGAAAAAGTAGATCGCATGGCAAATATATGAGAAAGAAGACCCGGGGCCGTAGGTTTCACTAGTGGCTTCTCTCGAGAAAGATAGCAAACGGTGGGTAAACAAATTACTGTTGGGCAATTGATAGAACTTTAAATAATTATGACGATATCCAGGCAATGATCATTACATAGGCATCACGTCCAAGATTAGTAGACCGACTCCTTCCTGCATCTAGTACTATTACTCCACACATCGACCGCTATCCAGCATGCATCTAGTGTATTAAGTTCATGGAAAAACAGAGTAATGCAATAAGAATGATGACATGATGTAGACAAGATCCGTTTATCTATTGCGTAGATATAGATCTCATCTTTTTATCCTTAGTAGCAATGATACATATGTGTCGGTTCCGTTTCTGTCACTGGGATCAAGCACCGTAAGATCGAAGCCACTATCGGGCACCTCTTCCCATTGCAAGATAAATAGATCAAGTTGGCCAAACAAAACCCAAATATCAGAGAAGAAATATGAGGCTATAAGAGATCATGCATATAAGAGATCAAAGAAACTATGGATATAAAAAGATATAACTGGTCATAAACTCGAAGTTCATCAGATCCTAACAAACACACCACAAAAAGATTTAAATCATATGGATCTCCAAGAGACAATTGTATTGAGAATTCAGCGAGAGAGAGAAAGCCATCTAACTACTAACTACGGACCCGGAGGTCTACAAAGAACTACTCACGCATCATCGGAGAGGCACCAATGGAAGTGGTGAACCCCTCCGTGATGGTGTCTAGATTGGATCTGGTGGTTCTGGACTCTACGGCGGCTGGATGAATATTTTGTCGACTCCCCTAGGGTTTCTGGAATATTGGGGTATTTATAGAGCAAAGAGACGGTCCAGGGGGCACCCGAGGTGGGCAAAACACACCAGGGCGCGCCTAGGCCTCCTGGCGTGCCCTGGTGGGTTGTCCCCTCCTTGGGACTCCCCCCAGGTGCCACCAGGGCCCAACTTCTTCTCTTTGGTCCATAAAAAATCATCGTAAAGTTGCGTGGCATTTGGACTCCGTCTGATATTGATTTCCTGCGATTTAAAAAACATGCAGAAAACAGCAACTAGCACTTGGCACTATGTCAATAGGTTAGTACCAAAAAATGATATAAAATCACTATAAAATGATTATAAAACATCCAAGATTGATAATAAAATAGCATGGAATAATCAAAAATTATAGATACATTGGAGACGTATCAATCTCCTAGATAGATCTTGCGTGAGCGTAGGATTTTTTTTGAAATTGCATGCTACGTTTCTCAACACAAGGTCATCACCTTGAACTTTTCTGGCACATCAAACATATGCAGCAAGTTGATTGAGTGCCCTCTAATCATCCTGTCATCTCCTGATTTGGGCAACAAAGTATACCTCAATATAGTGTTGATAGTGGGCAGCCCTGACAGCAGATAGTAAATGGAGCCAAATTTGTGAGTCTCTAGGGCATCATCGGGAATTTCCTTGTACATGTGTGCCATGGAGTTATGACCTTTCATGGGCTTGGCATAAACATCTGTGTCATCTTCATGTTCTTCAGGGGCATTGATCAGCTTGGTCCACTCAGTAATGGAGGATTGGTATCTAGTACCTTCAGTCATCCAGACAATCTTTCCATATGGGTAAAAATGTGTAGTTGAATAAAATTGTATCGCCATCTCATCATTCCATTTTGTCAGTTTTGGACCAACAAACTTGTCAACTCCAGTCAATCTGAAGTTGTCATGCACTCCAGGGAAATAATCAGCATTCTCATCAATATAAGTCCAGTCAACCAATCTCATGTCACTGACAATGGGCTTCTTGTCCAAAAGAACTATCTCATAGAATTCCTGCTGCTCCTTGGTGTGAAACATGTAATCCATAGTAGTCCTTATTCTTGTAGCATAGGGGTCTGTCTGTCTCCACAGTCTGAGACCAGCATCTTTTCTCAATTTCATGTTCTATGCAACTGGATGAGTGTCATCATGATCTGGAATTTTTGGCTTGGGCTTCCTGAGCACTTGGGCCTCATCATCTTCTTGAACTTCAGGCACTGGGGCCTTGTTCTTCTCAGAAGCTGGGATATTTCTTGTGGATCTCTTGGGTGTTGTTGGCTTTGAAGCTTGAGCAGCAGCAGCCTTGGGAGTTGTCTTGGGCTTAGATGGAGAAGCCCCAGAGTTGATAACATCTCCCATCAACTTCTAGCTCTTGGCAGGAGGTGCAATGGGCTCTTCCTCCTCCTCTTCATCTAATTCCCTGACCATAGATGGCTTTCCAATCACTCTGGCCATGGTCTTCTTGACCCTTTCTTTCCTTTTCTTTCCTCCAGTAGCCTCTTTTTCTTTTGGTTCAAGGGTGAACTCCATAGTTTCCTGAGTTGAGGCTCTGGCTTTTGACATAGGGATTCTCTTAGCAGGTGCCTTCTTATGCATGCCAGGCTTGGTGGATGCAGCAGTGCCAAATTCCTTCTTTACAACCTTCTTCTTTGTGGTTACTTCCTCAATCTCAAAGTCCTCATCTTTTGAGTTAGAAGTTCTCTTCTTACTTTGCCTGATAGTAGCCTTAGGAAGATTGCTTGGGGTGCTTCTGTTGTCCTCTGTTTGAGGGACTAGTGCCCTCACTCAGATTTGCCTGCTCCTCAGATCTGTTCTAGCTATCACTGTTGTCTGACATTGCTGACACTGAAAGCTCAGCCTATGAATAGATAGGTTGAGATAGAGTGGATGAGCATCTCAAAGCACAAACATTTTGCAAAACAAATGAGTCAAAAACTTATTTTTAGTTTTCTACAGAAAGCATTTCGAAGCTACCGATATGACAAACTCGGTTACACCGAAGCAACTTTAGAGTCTAAACATATGAAATCAGTCAGACCGAGACACAGTTCGGTGACTCCAAGATTGCTAGGGTTTCACTGAGAAAGTAAACTCGGTCACACCGATTTGTACACTTCGGTCAGACCGAGTAGTACATGTGCAATGGCTTGGGCCAAATCAGTGAGACCAAATTTTCCAAATCGGTCGGTCCGAGATGAGTTCGGCGGAAACCTAACCCTAAGTTTTTGGATCAAAACTAATCTAGAGGATTTTCTAGTTGGATAGAAGGATCTCAATCATGGCAAGAATCATGTCATTGTCCTTAGTGCAAGAATCAAAGCTAAAGATTGCACAAGGGGGTCGAGTTCATACCCTAACTTGGCAATGAACTTGCTACAGCGACAACGGCGATGAAGATTCCCGTTGACGGTGGCGGAGACCAGTGGCAGGAGGTCGTTGGCGACGAGAGGACGATCCGGAGACCACGAGTCAGCAGAGCTGGACAGGTGTGGGTGAACCGTTTGGAGAAATTTCCAAATTTTCAACCCGTGGGTATATATATCCAGACTCTATCGGTGTGACCGAGTGGAACACCTCGGTGGCACCGAGATGCAGAATCGCAAGCAGTTGCTACAACTCGATGTGACCAAAAATTTCAAATCGGTTGCACCGAGATTAAAACCTAGATCAACTTAATGAACTCGGTGTGACCGAATGAGGTGAATCGGTCAGACCGAAATGCACTAAGAGGTTTTGGAAGTTTAAGTCTATGACAAATCGGTGGCTCCGAGTGCTCTCACTCAGGGGGTCCGAATATGACTATCAAGCTTTGTGATGTAGCATGAATAGAGTTTGGGACAATAAAAGCATAGATAGCTAGAGGGAGTACCTAGGCATTCTTGTCCATCCATTTAGCGAAAAGAAAAGCCAAACAATCAAAGCAATAAATGGATGTACTCGATTGGAGAAAATTATGCAACCAACATGCTCACACAATAAGATAGCAAATGAAATATGTGGCAAAGCATGCACAAACACTCTAGCATCTATCAAGCAATTGGCGATGACTAGGTCATCTATATATGAGTATGTTGACTTAGGAGTCAAATGAGAACATTTGATAATAGGTCGTACTCATCGTTTAAGCACAAGTGGGGTTACCACTTTAACATAAAGCATTGTTGTGCCCACACCATTAGAGTTGCTTTAGCTCAATTCTTAGAGTAAAGGTCCCCCTAGATGTGATATCCCCTTTTAGGGGGATGAACTAACCTTGGGTTTTGTCGATGATGACTTCATGTAGATGTTAAAGATGTAGATGATCAATATTGATGTAGATCATTTGGAGCAATCCATTGGAGTGAGTTGCACTTCCAATACCTACATGGGTTAGTCCCACAAGGAACAAACAAGGATATCCATCGACATAGAGTGAAGTACACATATGATGATGTCCATGAAAGCATTTGGTTACCTTATCCCTTGGCTTACTAGCAAGAGGGTTTGTGACTCCTTGAACTAGTACAAGATTTGGAAGTTGATTGCACCTGTCCTTGCCAATATGAATATGAGTGAAGTATGTTGGCGGAGTCACCCTCAAGAACTCTCTAGTTCTTCTTCTTTGGGATCCACATCAACTTGATGGGAATCCTTGGGGTAGTGGTCGTACTTGATGAAGTAGAACTTGGAGTAGTCTTGTGAACCCACTTGACCAAGGCCTTTGGAGCTTCTTCAAATGTATCAATCTCCTCTTGAAGCTTGTCCTTGCCTTTTAGCTTGTGGTCTTGTGGTGGAAGATCATCTTGAGCTTGTGTTCCCTTGAAGGAAGTAGGGTCATATTTCTCTTGTTGAGGGACAAACTTCGTCTTGGGGTATTGATCTTCTTCCCAATCAACTCCATTGGCATTGAAGTTTCATTCAAAACCAACACATTGATTCTTCCGGTGCCTTCCTTGCTTGCGTACAATTTCCTCAAGTTGCTTACTTCCGGCAAGGCTCTTGTAAACACCTTTCTATATAATTCCTTTCAATAAGCTATTTTCTTGCTCAAGTGTAACTTGGCTAAGAGAATCATTAGTGGAATCAAGAGAACTACCAGAAGCAACAATATTGGATTTTGCATGATTATTATTACTACTAGAAGAAGAATCTTTCTTACTCTTGTTGCTAGATTTTACTTGTGGCATGTAAGTAGACAAGAGTAAATGCTTGGCAATGTAAGAAGAACTTTTCTTCCGAAGATCATCATTGATTGCTTTTAAGAACCCGTGCTCTTGCTCTAAGTTGAGCTTTTCGAAGCGTAGCTTCTCATGAGTTTTAAAAAGTTCTCGATGATCCTCTAAAGTAGTTTCATGAGGTAACTTAAGAGCGTTTAGTTCTTTAGTTAGACACTCAATCTCCTTATCATTGCCATTTTTTCATCTTTATTAGCATGATTAATAGCAATTTCATCATAGTTCTCATCACTAGCATCGTTAACAAGCAAATCATCATCACCTAGCAAATCATCTTCATCATTATTGAAATCAATATACTCGAGGTGTGATACCTTAGGGACTTTAGCCATGAAGCATCTTCCAATTCCTTCATTTGGTGAGTCAAATATGCTGTGGCAGTTTGTTGACACAAGTGCAAGACCGGCAACACCTTCATCTTGAGTATATTCGGAGTCGGAGTGATAACTTCTCTCAGAGTGGTTGTTGGAGTCAGAACCAGATTCCCATTCACCAACATGAGCTTGATGTCTTCGTTTTGTGTAGCTCCTTGATGACTTGTCCTTCCTTTCCGAATCCTTGCTTCTGCGAGAGGGTCTTCGTTCATAACGATCATCTCTACTCCTTCTCTCTCTTGGAGGTGATTCATCTCTTCTACTTCTTTTTAGGTGAGTCTTCTTTTCTTTTGTAGGGAGCCGTACACTCAGCGGAGTAGTGTCCGGGTCTTCCACGATTGTAGCAATTTCGATCACGACTAGAAGATCTTTTGTCATGGTAGGATCTTGACTTGGAGCTTCTCTCTTTGCTTCTACTCTTGTAGAATTTGTTGAAGTTCTTCACCATTAAGCTCAATTCTTCATTGAAGACTTGTTTTTCACTTGATGTGGCAGGAGCATCACATGAAGGTTTATAAGCACTACTAGACTTGTTGTGAAGCTCTTCCTTATCCTTGAGTGACATCTCATGAGCAACAATTCTTCTAGTGACTTCCGTTGGCTTGAGATCTTTGTAATTGGGCATCATTTGGATCAATGTGCACATAGCATCATATTTTCCATCAAAGGCTCTTAGGATCTTCTTGATGATGAATTTGTCAGTCACCTCTTCACTTCCTAAGCCGGCAATCTCATTTGTGATGAGAGCAAGCCTAGAATACATTTCAGCAACACCTTCACCATCTTTCATTTTGAACTTGTCAAGTTGACTTTGAAGCACATCCAATTTGGATTCCTTGACGGACTCGGTACCTTCGTGCATATCAATCAAAGTATCCCAAATTTTCTTTGCATTCTCAAGACGGTTGATTTTTTTGAATTCTTCGGGGCACAATCCATTGAAGAGGATATCGCAAGCTTGAGAGTTGTATTGCAGCATCTTCAATTCTTTCGCAGTTGCTTCACGGTTTGGTTCTCTCTCATCGAATAATTCACCTTGCAAACCAATACATACAATAGCCCAAACGACGGGGTTATGTCCAAGAATATGCATTTTCATCTTATGCTTCCAACTAGCAAAATTAGTACTATCAAAGTAAGGACCTCTATGATGGTAATTTCCCTCGCTAGACGCCATACTCTCCTAGGTTGTGAAACCAAGGCTATGATCACCAAAGCTATGGAAACCAAGGCAAATGGAGACCAAAGCTCTGATACCGCTTGTAGAATCGAAAGTATGTCTAGACGGGGGTGATTAGACTACTTGACCAAATAAAATTCTAGCCTTTTCCTAATTTTAAGTCTTGGAAGATTTTAACAACTTAACACAAGTCAAGCAATCGTCCTACACATGCAATTCTAAGAGTGTAGCAGCAGAATGTAAATATTGCATATGAAGGTAAAAGGGAAGGGTTTGGAGAGGTGATACGTCTCCAACGTATCTATAATTGATGAAGTATTCATGCCATGTTTACAATATTTTTACATGATTTTGGTATGATTTGATTAGAACTAACCTGGACTGATGTTGTTTTCAGCAGAACTACCGTGTTGTTTTTGTGCAGAAATAGAAGTTCTCGGAACTCGATGAAAATCAACGGAGAATATTTTTGTAACATATAAAAACTACTAGAATGAAAAGCTACCGGAGGGGAGTCCCGAGGCCACCACAAGGGTGGGGGCGCACCCTCCTATCTTGTGGACTCCATGTGGCCCCCCTTGACTTGTCCCCGATGCCAAACACTCCTATAAATTGAGGAAACTCCAGAACAAAACCTAGATTGGAAGTTCCACAAGGGGAGGCCATGAAGAACCTCTCCCCGTCTCTCTCGGTGGCACCGGAGTGCCATCGAGGGAACCGTCTCCGCGGTGATCATCTTCATCAACATCACCATCATCATCGCCATCCTCATATCTTTTACGTGGTCCACTCTCCTGCACCCCGCTGTAATCCCTACTTGAACATGGTGCTTTATGCCACATATTATGATTCAATGATGTGTTGCCATCCTATGATGTTTTGAGTAGATTTCTTTTGTCCTTTGGGTTGATTGATGATCTAGATTGGTTTGAGTTGTATGTTTTATTTTGGTGTTGTCCTATGGTGCCTTCCGTGCCACACACACATGAAGGATTCCCGCTGTAGGGTGTTGCAATACGTTCATGATTCGCTTATAGTGGGTTGCTAGAGTGACAAAAGCTTAAACCCGAGTAAGGGGGTTGTTGCAATTTATAGGAGTTGACAGAGGCTCCCAAGTGACACCTAACCAATCTAGGAGACACCACTCTCCAAAAGGTAATAGATGGTGTGTTGATGATGAACTCCTTGCTCTTGTGCTTCAAATGATAGTCTCCCCAACACTCAACTCTCTCTTACAGATTTCGATATGGTGGAAAGATGATTTGAGTGGAAAGCAACTTGGGGAAGGCTATAGATCAAGATTCTTGTGGTTGATTGGAATGTCTTGGTCTGAACACATGAGTAGGTGGTTCTCTCTCAGAAAATAAGTAGTGGAAGTGTAGGCACGTTCTGATGGCTCTCTCTCTCAAATGGAGAAGGGGTGGAGGGGTATATATAGCCTCCACACAAAATCGAACCGTTACACACAATTTACCAAACACGGTGAAACCGAATAAAGAAACTCGGTGGGACCGATCTAGTTCAAAATGTGAACGTTAGGGTTTTTGGTGGGACCAGCGAGATCAACTCGGTGGGACCGATGAGCTAGGGTTAGGGCAAAACCTCATCTCGGTGAGACCGATTGCATGAACTCGGTGAGACCGAGTTCAGCAATAAGCAAACAAAGACTTGGTCAAGTAAACTCGGTGGGACTGATCGCTCATTTTGGTGAGACCAAAACGTTATGAAAAATAAACAGAGAGTTTGCATTGCGAACTCGGTGGGACCGATCGCTTATTTCGGTATGACCGAAACGTTACGAAGGGAAACAGAGAGTTTGTAATCCCATCTCGGTGAGACCAAGTTCCCTATCGGTGAGACCAAACTGATTAGGGTTTCGGGCTATGGCTATGTCAAGTGAACTCGGTGGCGCCGGATAAATCAAATCGGTGGGGCCGAGTTTGACTTTAGGTTTAGGACAAATGTGGAAATGAGAAAGTGGTTGAGGGCTTTGGAGCATATCACTAAGCATTTTGAGCAAGTAGACCATTAAGCAACACCTCATCCCTTTTTAACAGTATTGGCTTTTTCTATGGACTCAATGTGATCTTGGATCACTAAAATGGAAATGAAGAGTCTTGAGATTTTGCCAATACGTGTCCTTAGCATTTTGAGGGGTCCACATCTCTAGTCCATGCCATGCCAATCATCGAACTCTCTGAAACATTTAACTTGAATGGTTATTAGTTTAATGAACAATATGTGGTTATGAATTACCAAAACCATCCGGGGATAAGTTGCACTTTCAAATGACTGCCCTTCCCGAGCTACAACCTACACCTAGTCCATACACCATCCCTCATACAGTCACTCATTTTTAAATTTATATTTATTTTAAAAAATGTATCAATGTTCTTTTTTTATTAGATCACATGAACTTTATTAAGGAAGCATGAATATTCTTTTAAGTTATGAATATAATTTTTGGCACGTGAATACTTAGAGTTGCATCAACTTTTTTTACGAAAAGGGTTAACAATTTTCAAATTGTATGAACATTATTTTAATACGTGAACACTATTTTTAAGCTACATAAAAAAAAATAAATGCATGGACGGTTTTTAAATTTCATAACATTTTTCAGAAGGCATAAAAACATTTTAAATAACACAAAAGTTAGAACGCATGAAAACACATATTAATTGGATTTGGAGTGTAGATAGTGATCAGCTTACACCTACATGCGCCTCAGTTTTTTTTCTTGATATAGTAAGTGGGAAAAGAGCTATTATCAAAGAGCAACATGATCATAATTCGTCGGGTTTGGTCGGACGGCAAACCGCATACTTTATTTTTAATTCCTTTTCTTCCCTAGGCATTTATTTCTTTTATTAATTTCTTTGCCTTGGCACAACATAGTTTATTTTTCCTTCAAATTCTTTTAATTGCAAGGTGATGGCCGTACCCACTTTGGGTGCTGCGGAGATGGAAGCCAGTCTGCTATGTCAAAAAAAAAAAATGGTGAGGAGGAGGTGACGAACGTAGTGGGCTTATTTTGCATGTTTTATTGGGCTTGACCCATGTGCTTGAAGCAAAACAACAGACGTATCGAATTTTAATACCACCTTTGATAGCAAAAACAATTATATATGATGGACGGACCAAAATTTCAAAAAAAAAAAACACCATCCTTTATTATTAGGTTTATCTTTACCTAATTATATTATATTATATATAATAATATAAAGCAAATTGGGTTTCTGGTCGTCCGTCATCGGCCATTTTACAAAAAAGTCCCCCCATTTACGAGAAATCAACCCGCAGTACAGGCTTTACTCAGTCAGAAAAATATTTCAAATTTATAAACATGACCCTGTGTTTTCATCTATTCAACCTGCGATCTGTAGAACAGCGGCGGCGGCAGCAGCTGGAGCTTGCAGCGAACGGATCCATGCGCGACACGGGCTGGGAAGGATTCGGAGGCGGGCGGTGAGGACGGGGGTCGCCGGTGACGACGATTAAGGCCGGAGCGCGACTTCCCGGGCGAATTCATGGCATCTGGGCTCCTGTCAGAAAGGAGAAGCGAAGATGGAGGAAGGAAAAACTGGAGAAAGGAGGGGAGATGAGGCGGCGACTTGTTGCAACGGCAACGGGAGCAGGAGGTGCGGCAGCGCGGTGCTGTCCACGAGCGTCATGGGCATTCGCTCGCTCAGGTCAACGCGAGCAGAGGAGTCCAGGGACGAGCTCCTGCTTGACAGAAGGCAGCGACAGCACAGGTGGCAAGCTCGGCGGGCAACACAGATCTCGATCCGGACGGGTCCGGCGAGATCCGAGGCGGTGGGATGGCTGCAGGGCTTCAGCGTAGAGGAGGCTGGCCGGCGCGACAGACAGCAGAGGGCGGCAGAGCTCGATCCAGCTTGGCGCTCAGCCATGCCCGTTTCTTGGAACACAGAGAGGGAGAGAGATGCATGGGGGGTGAGGACGATCCAGGGAGGAGAAGGAAGGAAAAGAGGGAGAAAGAGAGGTGCCATAGTGGCGTGCTCCGGGCGCGGGGCTAACGAGGCGGCGGCACGAGGCATGGGAGGTCCAGTGCAAACTCCATGGCGCGTGGGGAGCTCCTGTAGGGAAAAGAAAGGGAGGGTGTTCTGTTCTTGGCTCTATGGATGTCTTTCCTTCCCCTGAAGGTGTTCGGCTGCGTGTTCGGGTTGAGGGCGTTGGCCTCCATGCCCCCCCTCCACCCGCGCCTTCGCCTCCTCCTTCCAAACCTTCTGACCAAGATGACACGCAGGGGGATGGATCGGCTGGGGGGCATAAGCCCAATGGGGGTTCGGATCTGTGCTTCACTCAATCAGAATGGGACAAGATGGACTCCGATGATCGTGAGATACTCAAGGAGAATGCCCCGGGCCCTAATCCTCAGAAGGAGAATCCACGAGATGTGGTGGTTGGCAAGGGGACCCCCATCTCTGGTGCTTGTTCCAATATGCCTACTCGCCCGCAGTCGCCTTCCTTCTCTGGCATTGAGGATCTCCCTGCTTCTCCTAGGCGCTCCACTGACTTTCCCACCAAGAAGAAGAAGAAGGTTTCGGTTCGGAAGTTTTCTGCTAAGAGTCGGGCTTCATCCACCTCCAAGGCCTCCAAGGTTTCTACTGCAGGGCTGGCTCATCATCTGGACCAGGACCTTGGCGCTGCCTCGGGGTCTGGCCCAGGCTCGGCGACGCCGGCGAGGGGCTCGCCGGTGTTCCGCTCTCCTGCGTCTATGGCGCGGAAGGGTCGGCGGGTGCGTGACTCCGGCGTCTCGGTGGCGGAGCATGTGGAACGTCGCGCTGCGGCTCGTGATCTCCCTCCTGCAGGTTCGTCTCCCCCTCCCCATGCTCTTCCTTCTTCCCCAGTTCGCCTAGTTTTACCTGCTATATCAGACGATCATTTGCTGCATATTATGTCCGATATTGGGGTGGTTGACAACCCGGGAATGGGCGCTTCCTCTCAACTTCTCTCTATCATTCGGGTGAATGAGGAAGCCCGGGCTGCCATTGCTAAGGCTATGGATGCCGCGAAGGGTGCTGGTCCTGCTGGGGTGCAGGGTCAGCCCGGGGTGGCAGATGCAAATATTGGTTGTGGCCAGGTGAGGGAGTCCTGGACTAGGGGGTGTCCGGATAGCCGAACTATCATCATCGGCCGGACTCCAAGACTATGAAGATACAAGATTGAAGACTTCGTCCCGTGTCCGGATGGGACTTTCCTTGGCGTGGAAGGCAAGCTTGGCGATACGGATATGTAGATCTCCTACCATTGTAACCGACTCTGTGTAACCCTAGCCCTCTCCGGTGTCTATATAAACCGGATGGCTTTAGTCCGTAGAACGAACAACAATCATACCATAGGCTAGCTTCTAGGGTTTAGCCTCCTTGATCTCGTGGTAGATCTACTCTTGTAACACACATCATCAATATTAATCAAGCAGGACGTAGGGTTTTACCTCCATCAAGAGGGCCCGAACCTGGGTAAAACATCGTGTCCCTTGTCTCCTGTTACCATCCGCCTAGACGCACAGTTCGGGACCCCCTACCCGAGATCCGCTGGTTTTGACACCGACATTGGTGCTTTCATTGAGAGTTCCTCTGTGTCGTCACCGATAGGCTCGATGGCTTCTTCGATCATCAACAACGACGCAGTCCAGGGTGAGACCTTCCTCCCTGGACAGATCTTCGTATTCGGTGACTTTGCACTGCGGGCCAATTCACTTGGCCATCTCGAGCAGATCGAAAGCTACGCCCCTGGCTGTCAGGTCAGATTTGGAAGTTTGAACTTCACGGCTGACATCCGCGGGGACTTGATCTTCGATGGATTCGAGCCACAGCCAAGCGTGCCGCACTGTCACGATGAGCATGATTTAGCTCTGCAGCCGGACAGTACCCTGGAGGCCGCACTCGAGTCCGCTCCAATCTTTAATTCGGAGCCGGCTGCGTAGATCGAGGACGGGTGGCTAGACACCGCCTCGGGGGCTGCAACCTCTACGGCGATAGAGCCGAACACTGACCTTGTCCCTCATGAAGCTCGTGACTCCGAGGTGCCAGACTCCTCGCCGGACTCCGAACCTCCCGCGCCCCCTCCAATCGAATCCGATTGGGCGCCGATCATGGAGTTCACCGCGGCGGACATCTTTCAACACTCACCTTTTGGCGACATCTCGAGTTTGCTAAAATATCTCTCGTTATCAGGAGAGCCCTGGCCGGACTGCGGTCAGGATGGTTGGGATGTGGACGATGAAGAAATTCAAAACCCACCCACCACCCACTTGGTAGCCACTGTCGACGATCTAACCGACATGCTAGACTACGACTCCGAAGACATCAACGGTATGGACGATGATGCCGGAGACGACCAAGAACCAGCGCCTACCGGGCACTGGAAAGCCACCTCATCATATGACATATACATGGTGGATATCCCAAAGGATGGGAATGGTGAAGGAACAACGGAGGATGACCCCTCCAAGAAACAGCCCAAGCGCCAGCGTCAGCGGCGCCGCTCTAAATCCCGCCACAGCAAGAATGAAGATTCCGGCACCAGAGATAATAACACCCTAGACAGTGCCGAAGACAACACCCTCCAGCAAGATTCAGCACAGGAGGACGGAGACGCCAGCCCTCATGAGAGAGTGGCAGAAGAAGAGGCAGAGGATTATATGCCTCGCTCCGGAGACGAGGCGAGCCTCGACGACGACGAATTCGTCGTGCCTGAGGATCCCGTCGAACAAGAGCGTTTTAAACGCAGGCTTATGGCCACGACAAACAGCCTCAAGAAAAAGCAGCAACAGCTTAGAGCTGATCTCTGCTAGCCGACAGATGGACTGAAGTCCTTGTGGCCAAAGAGCATGAGCTCGAACGCCCCTCCAAAAGCTACCCTAAACGCAAGCTGCTCCCCCGATTAGAGGAGGAGGCGTATGAACCTGCATCACCAGCAGAAAATATGGCTGACCGACCACCCCGTGGTCACGACAGAGAGGCCCCTAGGCCCTTCACTAGAACCGTACCCCGGCATCGCTCGAAAAGCACAAGGCCACAGGGGAGCGCTCTGGACTTGCGAGATATATTGGAGGATAAGGCAAGACAATCAAGATCGATCTATGGATCGCGTGGGCGCCCCATGATATGTTACGACAACCGTCGTGCCGGACACAGTAAGTCCGGCCGGGCCGAACAAAATAGACAAAGCTCTTTTGAGCTCCGTCGTGATATCGCCCAGTACAGAGGCGCCGCACACCCACCATGCTTCACAGATGAAGTAATGGATCATCAAATCTCCGAAGGGTTTAAACCTGTGAACATTGAATCCTACGATGGCACAACAAACCCCGCGGTTTGGATCGAAGACTATCTCCTTCACATCCACATGGCCCGCGGTGATGATCTTCACGCCATCAAATATCTCCCACTCAAGCTTAAAGGACCAGCCCGACATTGGCTTAACAGCTTGCCTGCAGAGTCAATCGGGAGTTGGGAAGACCTGGAAGCCGCATTCCTCGATAACTTCCAAGGCACGTATGTGCGACCACCAGACGTTGATGACCTAAGACACATAATTCAGCAGCCAGACGAATCGGCCAGACAATTCTGGACACGGTTCGTAACCAAGAAAAACCAAATCGTCGACTGTCCGGATGTGGAGGCCCTCGCGGCCTTCAAGCATAACATCCGCGACGAGTGGCTTGCCCGGCACCTGGGACAGGAAAAGCCGAAATCCATGGCAGCCCTCACATCACTCATGACCCGCTTCTGCGCGGGTGAGGACAGCTGGCTAGCACGCAGCAACAACCTCAGCAAAAATTCTGGCAGTCCGGATTTCAAGGACCATAATGGCAGGTCGCGTCGCAACAAAAACAAACGCCGCATTAACGGCGATAATAGTGAAGATACGGCAGTCAATGCCGGATTCAGAGGCTCTAAACCCGGTCAGCGGAAAAAGCCATTCAAAAGAACTACTCCGGATCCGTCCAATTTGGACCGAATACTCGATCGCTCGTGCCAGATACACGGCACCCCCGAAAAACCAGCCAACCACACCAACAGGGACTGTTGGGTATTCAAGCAGGCAGGCAAGTTAATTGCTGAAAACAATGACAAGGGGCTGCATAGCGATGACGAGGAAGAGACCCGACCGCCGAACAATAGAGGACAGAAGGGTTTCCCCCCACAGGTGCGGACGGTGAACATGATATACGCAACACACATACCCAAAAGGGAGCGGAAGCGTGCACTCAGGGATGTATACGCGATGAAGCCAGTTGCCCCGAAGTTCAATCCATGGTCCTCCTGCCCGATCACTTTTGGCCGAAGGGACCACCCCACCAGCATCCGCCACGGCGGATTCGCCACATTGGTTTTAGACCCAATCGTCGATGGATTTCACCTCACCAGAGTCCTGATGGACGGCGGAAGCAGCCTGAATCTGCTTTATCAGGATACAGTGCGCAAAATGGGCATAGACCCCTCAAGGATTAAACCTACCAAGACAACCTTTAAAGGCGTCATACCAGGTGTAGAAGCCAATTGTACAGGCTCAGTTACACTAGAAGTGGTCTTCGGATCCCCGGATAACTTCCGAAGCGAGGAGTTAATCTTCGACATAGTTCCGTTCCGCAGCGGCTATCATGCTCTGCTCGGACGTACCGTGCTTGCAAAGTTCAACGCGGTGCCGCACTACGCATACCTCAAGCTCAAGATGCCAGGCCCTCGAGGAGTCATCACGGTCAACGGAAACACTGAACGCTCTCTCTGAACGGAGGAACATACAGCGGCTCTCGCGGCAGAAGTACAGTGCAGCCTCTTAAGGAAATTCTCGAGTCCGGCCGTTAAGCGACCGGACACGGCCAAATGCGCCCAGAGTAACCTACGACAAGACCACCTGGCACGTTCCGAGCACATGTAGCAGTGCGGCCCCAACCCCAGCCCTTGCAAAATTTCAAGACAGGTCCTTCGCGTACACCATTACGCTCTGGAGATACCATGGGCATGGGGGGTGGGGCACGACCACGATAGGCCCAGAATGCGGCTTAACCACACCAGGGGCTCTCAAGTGTGTCGTACTTTTTTTTTCCTTTTCTTATACAGGACTCTGTTCATCAGAGGCCTTGTTCGGCAGCAGACCTGCCGAACTCACGATGCAACAGCCAGGGAAGGAGAAAGGCTACAACGAATATCCAGGTGGTCTCCATTACGAGCATTAAATCTGTTTTATACACCATTCTGCAGCCTACCCCCTGGAGGGGGGCATGTTTAATAGTACCATCCCTTGCTTATCGCACCATTTGTATCGTTCTGCATTCACAGCAGTCTTTTCTTGAATAAGTAATGCAGCACCTTTTTGCTTCCAATTGCATTTCTTTCTTATACATGTGTTCATTTATGACATGTAGCATCCGTACATTTTGGTACGGCTAAATACACCATGGGCTTATGTTTCCCGCATCATGGTGTGATAAGTCCGAACACTTTCACAAGTGCGGCACCCCGAACTTATAGCATTATATGCATCGGCTCCGAATCATGTCTTGGGTCAATAGTTGGGTTTGCCCGGCTCCCATGTTTTGGTACCTTACATTCCGTTGTATCGGCTAAGGTAGCACTGGGAGAACCACTGCGATTGCGCCCCGGTTGAGCTAGGCGAGCGCCTCAGTGGAGAAAGCTAAAACTGACCGTCATGATGAGGCGAGAGTCGGTCGCTGTTCGAGAGGTTTTTTGCAAGTCCCTAAAGACTTATGCCGCTTAGAGCGAGGAGCCGGCTTTGTCCGGCCCAGGCGTGGATAGCGCCCCAAATTTGGCCTTCCGAAGACTAGGGGCTTCGCTGAAATTTAAAATTATAGAATTCTATGGCTAAGTGAGAGTGTTCAAGCATTATAAGTCCGGTTGCCTTGTTCGTTGTGTTGAGCGCCTCCCTAGATGGACCCAAATATGGGAACAAGAGTGCTCAAATTTATCCCGAACACCCCAGCACTCGTGGCATGGGGGCTGAAGCCGACGACTTGCCATCTCTCAGATTTGATAAACAGCCGCATAGAAGGTAATATTTTAAATTAACAAGCGTTGCTTAGCGCATATGAACTAAGTTTTCAGCGCACAGGATAACAAAATGCGAGTCTACTCAAATATTACATCTTTGGAGCACTCACCCGCAATAGTGCGGGCACCCTTCAGCACAGTCTTATAATACATCTCGGGAGTACAATACTCCTTGCCCAGCGGTGGCGCGTCCGTCACAAGCTTCTCAGCATCCATCTTTCCCCAGTGAACCTTTGCGCGGGCAAGGGCCCGACGGGCACCTTCAATACAGGCGGAGTGCTTGATGACTTCAACCCAGGGACACGCATCCACCAGCCGCCGCACCAGGCCGAAGTAGCTCCCATGCATGGCCTCCTTCGGCCACAACCAAACTATGAGGCCCTTCATGGCCTGTTCGGCCACCTTGTGGAGCTCGACCAGCTGCTTCAGCTGGTCGCTAAGGGGCACCGGATGTCCGGCCTCGGCATACTGAGACCAGAAGACCTTCTCCGTCGAGCTCCCCTCCTCGGCCCGGTAGAACGTGGCAGCATCGGACACGCTGCGAGGAAGATCTGCGAACGCTCCTAGAGAGCTCCGAATTCGGGTAAGTAACAGGTAATTAACACTCACATGCTTACTTTGCATGAAAAATGCCTTACCCGCTGCTATTTTCTTCAACGCCTCGATTTCTTGGAGGGCCTTGTAGGCTTCGGCCTTAGCGGCTTTGGCACTCTCAAGAGCCGATGCAAGCTCAGACTCTCGAGTCTTCGAGTCACGCTCTAGGCTCTCATGTTTTTCCACGAGATCCTGGAGCTCTTGCTGTACCTCCGCCACCCGCGCCTCCTCCTTCTCTCGCTCGGTGCACTCCGCGGCCGCATTATGTTCGGCCGCGGCCACCGCCTCCTTCAGGGTCGCCACCTCGTTAGTGGCCCCTGCAATACCCATGTTATCCTTGTCATTTTTCTTGCAACCAAAATCCTTTTCTGTAAGGTACAATTTTAATAAGGTCTTACTCACCTTCCTTGTCCTCGAGCTGCTTCTTGGCACGACCGAGCTCGTTCTCGGACCGCTCGAGGCTTTGCTTCAAAGTATTGACCTCCGCAGTCAATGCGGCAGAGGTCAGCAGCACAGCCTGCAATCCCATATTGACATATTTTTTATGACTCCTGCGTATATCTTTTTAGATCCTCAGTCCGGCTTTTCTTTCCGAACACCAAACCGAGCATTAGGGGCTACTGTCTATATGGTACTATTTTACATATATCAAAATTCTTACCTCAAAGCCTGTTAGAAGGCTGCTGCAGGCTTCGGTCAGCCCGCTCTTGGCGAGCTAAACCTTCTGAATCACCGCACTCATAACAGTGCGGTGTTCCTCTTTAATGGAGGCACCATTGAGCGCCTCCAGCAAGCTATCCGGCGCCTCCGGTTGGACGGAGGCTGCCGGCGTCACGGTCTTGCCCTTCTTACGAAGGGGCCGCCAGCCGGACTCCGGAGCCACTATGGGTTCCGGGGCCGAGTCCGGTGCAAAGTCCGGGAGGTTGTCTTGCGACACCTCCGGGGCCTCCTCCTCCTGGTGGGTCCCTTCCCGGGATCCCACCTCGGCATCGTCCGCATCACGGGGGGTGGAGGTGGTCGGAAGAGAATCCATATCCGACGCACCTAAGGACCCGCTCGACGAAGCGGGAAGATCATCCTTGGGCGGACTACAGGGTTGTATGCAGCATTAGAAAGACATTATGTGGCGAAAAGAAAAAACCATGAAGTTATTCGGGAGTCTGGATACTTACGATCTCGCCAGGGGCTTGGCCCTTGGGGGCCAGTCCTTGTCGTCATCACCGGCGTTGGCAGAGCAGTTCGGGGAAAGAGTTTTTCCCTTCTTGGACCCTTCGGCCTCCCTCGTTGGGGAGGCCTTCCTTTTCCTCCCTCCCCCCGCTGGGGGAGAGGCTTTCTTCTTCTCCTCCTCGCCTTTGTGAGAGGAGTCGGCCTCGGAGTCATCATCCGATAACACCTGAAAACGGGAACTCTTCCGAGTGCCCGTGGCCTTCTTCTTGGCCTTCTTCTCCGGCACCACGTGGGGTGCCGGAGCCAGCAGCCCCGTTAAGCGGGCATCCGCTGGGTCCTCTGGCAATGGTGCCGGACAGATAGTCTATTCGGCCTTCGTCAACAAGTCCTGTCAAAGGAAAGGGAGTTTAGATCCCGCATAGAGTCAAATATGGAAAACAAGCGTCCCATAAAGGACAAAATCGCTTACCTCGTCAGCCGGACGCTGCGAGCTGAATCCGCGATCTTCGGTAGCGGATGCGGGAGCCTCGGCGCCCTTGAACAGCACCTTCCAGACATCTTCGTACGTAGTGTCGAAGAGCCCGCTCAAAGTCTGGTGCTGCGCTGGATCAAACTCCCACATGTTGAAGCCCTGTCGTTGGCATGGGAGGATCCGGCGGATGAGCATGACCTGGACTACGTTGACAAGCTTGAGCTTCTTGTCCACTAGCTTTTGGACGCAGGCTTGGAGTCTGGTCAGATCCTCCGAATCACCCCATGTTCGGCCGCTCTCTTTCCAGGAGGTGAGCCGGGTGGGGATGCCAGATCTAAATTCAGGGGCCGCTGCCCATTCGGGGTCACGCGGCTCGGTGATGTAGAACCACCCCGATTGCCACCCCTTAATGGTTTCCACGAAAGTGCCCTCAAACCAAGTAACGTTGGACATCCTGCCCACCATGGTGCCTCCGCACTCCGCTTGGCTGCCCTTCACAACCTTCGGCTTGACACTGAAGGTCTTGAGGCACAAGCCGAAGTGGGGCTGGATGCAGAGGAAGGCCTCACACACGATGATAAACGCCGAGATGTTGAGGATGAAATTTGGGGCCAGATCATGGAAATCCAGGCCGTAGTAGAACATGAGCCCCCCGACAAAGGGATGGAGTGGGAAGCCCAGTCCGCGGAGGAAATGGGGAAGAAATACTACCCTCTCATGGGGCCTGGGGGTGGGGATGAGCTCTCCCTCGTCGGGGAGCCGATGCGCGATGTTGCTGGACAAATATCCGGCGTTGCGCAGCTTCTGGATGTGCCCCTCCGTGACGGAGGAGGCCATCCACTTGCCTCCCGCTCCGGACATAGTTGGAGAAGGTTGAGGTGAGATGTGCGGACTTGGGCGCTGGAGCTCGAGTTCGCGGAGATGGATAAGCCAAGGAGGAAGTAGGCGCAGGTAAAAGGGTTGGATCTTTATCCCCTTATATGGGCGGACAAAAACATGTGTCCCCACCGGCCTGATAAAACTCGCTTATCTCCCAAGCGCCGCAATCAATGGCGCAGTTGGGTTACCCACGTCCGTATTGATGGGAACCCCGGAATAAGGGGAACACGATCTCTGCTTCGACAAGACGTGCCAAGGAAACCGCTTCGCTGAACACGCTGAGGTGGTACAATAAAAACAATTCAAGTAAAGGCTTGGTAGTGGTGTGACGTCACGCCACCAAATACGTCAGCAGATTGAACTTGTGTAAATATTATCCTCTCTACGGTGGTACGTGGAATTTATTTTGCAGAGCCGGACACTATCCTGGTGTTCACAATCTTCTATAAATTATTCGGAGGAGGAACCCGCCTTGCAATGCCGAAGACAATATGCGCGCCGGACTCGTCGTCATTGAAGCTTGGTTCAGGGGCTACTGAGGGAGTCCTGGACTAGGGGGTGTCCGGATAGCCGAACTATCATCATCGGCCGGACTCCAAGACTATGAAGATACAAGATTGAAGACTTCGTCCCATGTCCGGATGGGACTTTCCTTGGCGTGGAAGGCAAGCTTGGCGATACGAATATGTAGATCTCCTACCATTGTAACCGACTCTGTGTAACCCTAGCCCTCTCCGGTGTCTATATAAACCGGATGGCTTTAGTCCGTAGGACGAACAACAATCATACCATAGGCTAGCTTCTAGGGTTTAGCCTCCTTGATCTCGTGGTAGATCTACTCTTGTAACACACATCATCAATATTAATCAAGCAGGACGTAGGGTTTTACCTCCATCAAGAGGGCCCGAACCTGGGTAAAACATCGTGTCCCTTGTCTCCTGTTACCATCCGCCTAGACGCACAGTTCGAGAGCCCCTACCCGAGATCCGCCGGTTTTGACACCGACACCAGGCGTCTGCCCCCCAGTTCCTGTTAAATATGGGCGTCCTAAACAGCCTAAGGCTTATGCGGCCCCGTGCAGATTGAGTCTCCATATCAAAAACCTTTCTTTTAGATGAGAGCCCTTTTCTGGAATGTTCGTGGTTTCGGTGCTAGGGGGCGTCGCGACGAGATTCACGACTTGGTGTGTGGGGAGCACATTGACATTTTAGGTTTGGTCGAAACTTTCAAGGAATCCTTTTCTCCCTCTGAATTGGCTGCGATCGCTGGGATGGGTAGATATGACTGGCACTTTCTTCCTGCTTCGGGTCATTCTGGTGGTATCTTGATTGGCTCCAAGCGGGACATCTTTGGCTTCATTACTTTTGATCATGGTATTTTTTGGGCTAGCTGCGTAGTTCATCATTGCCAACTAAATATGATGTGGGAATTCATGGTGGTTTACGGGCCTGCGGATCATTTGCTTACCCCTCTTTTTTTGGATGAAATCTCGAGCAAGATTGAGGCATGCAATATACCTCTTCTTATTGGGGGAGACTTTAACCTGATTCACTCGCCGGCCAACAAGAACAATACTAACTTCTCGTGGCCACTCGCCAATGCCTTTAATGATTTCATTAGTAGTTGCGCCCTTTGTGAGCTTCCTAGGGTGGGGGCTCATTTCACCTGGTCTAACCATCAAGCCTCCCCGGTCCGGTCTGTGTTGGACAGGGTTTTTGTTTCTGATCGGTGGGATTCGCTTTTTCCTCGTGCTCTGCTCAAAGCCAGGCATGCGGCTGGGTCTGACCATGTCCCCCTTGTCCTTGACGCGGGTATTTTACCTATCGCCATGACCTCCCGCTTCCAGTTTGATGCCTCTTAGCTTTTGATTGGGGGCTTTTATGATATGCTTGGGTCTCGGATTGCTACGTTTCTCTCTTCTCCTCTTCGCTCCTTTGGTCCTCTTGATGACTGGCATAAACTCTCTTACGAGCTTCGCAAATTCCTTAAGGGGTGGTCTAGAAACAGGGCGGCTGAGGCCCGTAAAGAAAAGGACTCCTTAGAATCTCAAATTCGGGATCTTGATCTTATGGCCGACTCTTGTGGCCTCTCCTCCTCTCAATGGGCCACCCGCTATGCCCTGGAAGATGCCTTAGTGGTGCTGCACCACCAGTCAGAAATTTATTGGCGCCAATGTGGGACCCTTAATTGGACCTTGAAGGGGGGTGCGATGACGGCTTATTTCTTTGCGATTGCCAATGGCAGGCGTTGCAGATGCTTCATTGATTCCCTGGTTATTAATGGCGTTAGAACCTCGGACCAACCCACCATTATGGCCCACATTGTGGGATTCTACTCTAATCTCCTTAGCTCTAAGCCTGACCTGGGGGTTGGCCTCTGTCCTGGATTCTGGGACTCTGATTCTAGGATCTCTCCTGATGAAAACATGGGTCTTATGGTCCCCCTTTCTGACGAGGAGATCTGGCAAGTGATTAACTCGGCTAACATGAACGCGGCTTCAGGACCTGATGGTTTCTCAATCCCTTTCTTCAAAAAATTCTGGCCGCAGTTGCGGGATCTTGTCTGTAAAGTTATTCCAGGTTTCTGGTTGGGTATGGTGGATGTCTCGCGCCTTAACTATGCGGCCATTACCTTAATTCCTAAAGTCAAGGGCGCGGACTTGATTTCGCAATTTAGGCCGATTGCTCTTATTAATAATTTCGCCAAGTTTCCGGCCAAAGGGTTGGCTACGCGCCTATCTCCCATTGCCCACCGTACCATCAGCCCTTTTCAATCGGCCTTTATTAAAGGTCGCTTCATTCTTGATGGGGTTTTATGTCTACATGAGATCGTTCATGACCTTAAGATTCGAAAAACAAAAGCGGTCATCCTTAAACTTGATTTTGAGAAGGCTTATGACTCGGTTAGCTGGCCTTTTTTGCGTAGAGTGCTATTGGCCAAAGGTTTCGACGGTCCTCTTGTCCATAGAATTATACAGTTAGTATCGGGAGGGGGGGCACACTGCTATTAATGTGAACGGCCAGGTCAGTAAGTTCTTTGCTAATGGTAGGGGCCTGCGGCAAGGTGACCCTGCCTCGCCTATCCTGTTTAATTTTGTGGTTGATGCTTTATCTCGCCTATTATCTAGGGTAGCTGCCTCTGGGCATATATCCCCTGTTAGAAATCATCTTATCCCCCCTGGTCTAACCCATCTCCAATACGCGGACGACACCATTATCATGGTGGAGCTAAACGATGCCTGCATAGCGCACCATAAGTTTATTCTTCTATGTTTCGAGGCGATGTCGGGCCTTAAGATTAATTTGCTAAAAGTGAAGTGGTTGTTACTGGGGTCGAGGATTCGGAAGCCATTCGACTGGCTCACCTTCTCAATTGCAATTTGGGGTCTTTTCCTTTCAAATACCTAGGTCTCCCGATCTCCCCAGATGTGCTTCATGCTAAGGATTTTGCTCCTGTAGTTACCAAGGTGGGTAATAGGGTTCTACCCTGGCGGGGCAGATACAACTCGAATGCGGGTAAAGTAGCTCTTATTAACGACTGTCTCTCCTCCCTCCCTATGTTCCTGATGGGCTTCTACGTATTGTCGGCTGGGATTCATGCGGGGTTTGATAAACACCGTGGTGCTTTTTACTGGAATGCGGCGGATAACCGCCGCAAGTATCGCTTTGTGAAATGGAAGCTGATGTGCAGACCCAAAAACCTTGGGGGGTTGGGCATCCATAACACGTCCATCATGAACGAATGCTTACTGATTAAATGGTGGTGGAAGATTATGAGTGCGGAGGACCAGCCCCTCTGGCTCGACATCCTGAAAGCTAAATATTTCCCGTCCTGCAGCCCAATGTTTGCCATGTCGCGTGGTGGCTCACAGTTCTGGAAGGCGTTGGTCAAAGTTAGGCCGATTTTTCAATTCTTTGTTAAGTTTGTCGTTGGGAACGGTGCCTCGATCAGGTTTGGGTTAGATTGGTGGTGTGGAGATTCACCACTCTCGGTGACTTTTCCCACCCTGTTTTCCTATTGTTCGGACCCTGCCATTTCTATTGCTAGGTTAGCTTCCCAGGGGTGGAACCCGATCTTCCAGCGTTCCTTGTCGCCTGTAGAGTTCGAAGAGTGGCAACGTCTTACTGCCCTCTTTCCTTCGCTCTCGACGGCTAGGGACTCGGTGATCTGGCCGCTGTCCTCCTCTGGTCGGTTCTCAGTGAAATCTCTTTATTCCAAGCTCGTTGGGGGCACGCCCACTAATCGCTTCTCCCAGGTCTGGAAGGCTCATCTTCCCCCTAAGATTAAAATCTTCTTATGGCAAGCCTTTCGGCGTCGGCTGCCTTCGGCTAATCAAATTCGCAAGAGAAATGGCCCGGGCTCCCAGTTCTGTGCTCTGTGTGGTGCTGTTGAGGACACTGAACATATCTTTTTTTCATTGTCACCTGGCTAAGCTCATTTGGAGTTGCGTTCGGGATTGGTTAAACGTCTCTTGGGCCCCTGCCTCCTTTGCGGAGCTGCGGGCTTTGGCCCATGACCTTTCGGGCGTCTCTCGGCGACTCCTTTGGGTGGGCTTGGGAGCGCTGTGTTGGTCCCTTTGGACGACTAGGAACAAATTTACTATTGAACATGTGTTTCCTGCTAAACCTGTTGACTACTTATTTCAATCATGTGCCCTCCTGCAGCAGTGGAAATCATTGACTAAGGACGACGACCATGAAGCGTTCACAGCGTTAACCTCCAAAATTCGGACGACGGCGTCTCTTCTTTGCAGACAAGCGCAGGGTGACTAAGGGCTTTTGGTTGACTGCTTGGCGTCCTCCAGTTGGGTGATCCTTCTTCCGGCCTGCGTGCCGTGTACTGGCGTGGGTGCCATGTACCAGACTTCTCCTTGTGTTGTGTTTACTCTGGCCGCTATTGGGGCCTCGGGCTGCTGCTACTTTCCTGTGTTGTTACTGTGACCTGCCGTATGGCTTTATTTATAAAGTCGGGCGTATGCCTTTTCTCTAAAAAAAAGGAAGGGAGAGACGTCATGAGAGAGAGCTAGGGGAGGAGACAGGATAAAGAAAGGGGGAGGGAGAAGGGACGGCCTGGCCGTGGTCTTGCCGGCGGCGGGCGCGGGTGCTCGAGGAGCTCCTCTCCTCGGGCGCTCGGGTGTGACTCCTGAGGAAATCGGGAGGGAGCGTCGGGGAAAGGAGACCGGGCCGACGGCGATGGGGGGCTTGCAAGCGAGAGGAGAGAGGAGAGGGGAATCGAGGGAGGCAAGCGGGGTCTCGGCCACAGGTTGGAGAGGAGCGGCGCGAGGCTTATCCCCTCGCGTGCGTGTGGCCTGGGGCTTATCCCCTCGCGTGCGTGTGTGGTTGGGGTTGGCGGATGCCTGGCGGCCAGGCTGGGCCTTGCCTGTTGAGCCGGCTGGGCTGGGGTTTTATTTTAAAGTAAAATGCATCGGTGGTCATTGAACTTACTGTATATGCTCACTTTGGTCATTGTATTTCAAAATACGGTCAATACGGTCCTCAAATATGAGTTGCGGTTATTATATCACATTGTATTGCTTTGTATTTGTTTTAGTTGACCGGTCAAACAGCTTGAATGGTGCATTGTCAGCTCATTTTCTCTATCGACCTATACGGGGCCCACTGAGTGTAAGAAGGAAGTAGAGGCAAAAATAAAAACGCCGGGGGACTCGAACCCGAACCCGCACACTGACAGCAGCCGTGCGCTAGCCAGTTGAAAAGACAACAATATATGATTTATTTGTTCACATGTTCCCTTATTAAACACATGCAGACAGTAACGCGCACACACACGCTGTACGCTACTGAGGCAGGTCTTGGACCAGACCGGCCACTAGAATTTTTTAATTTTTTAGAGAACGCCACAGGTGCACACGTGCACGACACAAAGCTTATAACGTACAAGTACTACTACTATTTTGTATCTTCTGCCATTGTCTTAATATAATTTGAAGGAGCTCTTGCTTCGAAACAGGAGGAAGAAAAATGGGTTTTGTTTGAAAACTTGATGCATGTCATAGCAGATCTCTCAACTTTATACCCAGGGAAACAATGATGCAAACGCCATCTTTCTGTACTTTGCCGCTCCGTTTACAAAACAGGGAAACAATTCAACACACAGCTAAATATTTACAAGCAGTACTTCTTTTTGTCTTTGCCATAATTTAATTAGGAGCTATGATCTAGATTGGAAAAAGGAGGAAGAAAAGAAGAACCTGAGGAGAAGAAAGAGCTTTCGGCCGCATGGTCATGGATGTCACGTGATTGCAGGACGATATACAGTAATTAATATGACTCTGTTCTCCAATTTAGCCACGAAGCGTCGTTGGCTCAGCCAGCTAGCGTGCTGGACTCATGTCGTTCTGTTTAAGGTTCAATTCCTCACCGTTTCTATTCTTAATTCTGCTCCTATTTCTTTCTCCTAGTCACTAACAGGTGGGGCCGTGTAGATAGGCAGAAGAAATGAGACATCTTTCAAACTATTTGACTGGCCAACAAAACAAAATACGAAGCTATACGGTGTATCAGCGACCGTATAATCATCGCACCTCGTATATAATGACTGTATTTACCATATTTTTAAGTACAGTGACTAAAGTAAGTTTATACGACAAGTTCAGTGACCATCGATGCATCTTATTCTTTATTTTATTTTGACCCAGATGTAGCTGAGACCAGCGGCGGGCAAAGCCACACGTCAATCAGCCAACACAAATTCCGGCTAATCAGCCACCAGCACTACTCTACGTCTCCACCTCACATTTTTTCACTGCAGCACCATGTGAAATCCCTGTGAATCTTGTCATTCGGTGTATGTGTGTGGATTTTTTTGCACACTGCCCGGTAATATAAAAGAAAACAAAAGTTGTGCTAGCACATGCATTCACATCATCATTGCTCAATCCGTACAAACTTAATTTGCTATCGGGCAATAAAATTAAAAGCAAACTCTAAAACAGTAGACTAAATAAAAACAAAATTATAATAAAGTCTAAAAGAGCCCAAGCCCCTTCCACAGCCATGACGACATGACGCCAACCAAATCCCACCATCGCAATGGCAAGCGCAAGGCGACAGAAGTCGTCGTTCAGGTCGTTCAAGCGACACATCAAAGAGCACAATGCCGCCTTGCACATGCCATTGCACCTATTGTAATGCAGGCCGCTCACGTGGATGATGCGCCAGCCGTTATACAAGCTCTCAAGCCCGCCGACGGATGCTCCTCCCGTGGCAACTAGCCACAACAGGTCAGGTTAGGTAAGGGAAACGCGGTTGCTTGATGGGATGTAGACGCCGACCGATGAAATGCCTTCGATGGATGAGATGTTCGAGGCCATTTGATCCGTGACGTCAACATCCATGTGGTCCCTACCTTGATGGTGAACCATCTACCTTGATTCACATAAATTTATCACATGCACCATCGGCTTAAAGGGTAAGCAGCAAGGACAGTCTTGAGCAATGCTTATTGGGACTCATGATAAATTTTATTCTCCCGTTGCAACGCACGAGCATGTTTGCTAGTACCTACTAATAAAAGAAATACGTATTTTTAGTCCGTCATGCTATTTTATAAAAATCCCCTTGATGTTTCCGACATTAAACTCACAGTACATATCAAATGTTTTTTAAAATACTCATATCTTAAACCGTAACTTCAAATTTAACATGTTATATATATAATTTGATTAGAAAAATATATAGAATCTGAATATTATGCTATTTTATTTTACATGTTAACCATTTAAAAAATATCTAGAGTGCAATCTTAATCAACAGTGCATTATCCGTCTTTTTTTCATATCGGTGTTGATTCGGATTGTGGATGAACATCTCAACAAAATCAGGATTCCAGACGAAATTGAAGATCACTTGCCCGTTTTTTGTACGTATTAAATCTACATGCAAGTCGTGTTTAAATAGGAGACATTTAGAATCTTGAACTTGCACTTTTGTATGCAAAGACCATCTTTGTTTGGGTTGTAGCTAACAAATACTCAGATTATAGACCATTTTTTGTAAATTAAGAGTATGTGGTTTTCTTTTCTCCCGTTGCAACGCACGGGCCCTTTTGCTAGTAGATTTACTTATATGAGTTTTTATTCATTTTCTTTGTCTTTTAAAATTATTTTACTATATACCCTTTTAAAAGACATGTCTAATTTTTAATACGTGTTGTAGTTTTTTGTATGCACGCGACATATTATTTGATATACACTGACCATTTTCCAAATACACGATGAACATAAACATTTGAAGATTTTTCCGAATACATGCTAAACATTTCAAATACATGTTGAATATATTCTTAAATGGTACAAATATTTTTTTAAACGATGTTTTTAAGCATTTTTTTTACAAATGTCACGAAGTCTTTTCAAACATGTGAACATTTTTATAAATGTCACGAACATATTTTGAATGGTATGAACTTCAGGAGCATTACCTTACATTAAAAAAACTGTCACAAACATTTTTTGAATGGAGAAAAACATTTTTAAACCACACAATTTTTTGAATGGTACCAAAAAATTCCTAAATTGTGTGGACATTTTTTACAGTGTCTTAGCATTTTGTAAAAAATTCACGTCAATATTTTTTCCATGAATTGTTTTTTACACCGCACGAACATTTCTTGTAACAAGCAATAATATTTTTTAAAATTAAATACAATTTGTTTCCTTTTCAAAATATAAATAAAATTTTAAAAAACAAGAAAATGTGCGCTTGTGAGCCAACGCTCCTCCTGTGCTGGGCTGGCCCATTTAGGGAGAAGCTGAGGTTGTGGAGGCGCGGCAAGAGTACGAAGGCATCAAGATGATGTGCCGGCTCTGTCACTCGAATGTTCTTATAGGTGTAGATTGTGTGCGCGTGCATTCATAAGTATGCGTGTATGTGAATATGTATGAGCGTCTGCGTCTGTATTGTGTTAGAAATTATAAACCATATTACATGTTAAAATAACCATTTTTGCATATAAGACGATGATGTGGGGCATGTAATATGAATTTGATTTGGATTGATGTTGTAAGTCCATGTTTCTTTATAGACTACACCCCAAACTCCACGGTCCATAACCATTTTCAAATTCTCAACCCCACTTGCACGGACAAATTACACATGACCTTCGACACTCCTTTTTCAAAGTTGATCGAGTGTCTTTAGCTTTTGGGTCAGCTGATTTTGAGAAGGGCGAGAAGTTCGTCGAAGGGAGGCCGGAGGAAAGGATGGAACTCACCGGAGGGCTACCCCATCATCTATCGTTGATGAAGGGAGTGAGGGCGGTAGCACAGTGATGCAAAATCTCTGGGGGAAATCTCCATCGACGGCAGGGCCAAAGGGATGGCTCGGGGCGGCAACACGACGTTGGGTTGTGGTTAGGGGGAGGGCGGTTGGCAGTGGCGTAGCTAGGAGGTGGCCAGGATGGTCCATGGACCACCCTAGAATTTTGTATATAGTGTAGTAAAAAAATATTTCTTTCAAAATAAGTAAACATATGTAAATGGACCAGCCTGAAGTATTGGGCTGGCTACGCCACAGGCGGTGGGGCGAGACTGACAATTGGTTGGCTTGAAGGATGGACTGACCCAACTTCGTTTTTCAGCGACTTGCATCTTGCCATTCGCTTTTCAAAAAGATTCCTCGCCGCGCCCAAAATGCTGGAATTGCCCGTGACCAAAATCCAAACACCCAAAAAATACAAAACAAAGCAGAGAGAGAGAGACCACCCACCCAGCAGAATTAACAAACCTCCATCCAACTCAGCCGCCCGGCTCGAACCCCAGCACCCCCGATGGACGACCACCAGGCCCAGGATCTCGTCAAGGAGCTCGTCCTCCGCCTCGCCCCCGCCGAATCCGGCGGCGGGGGCCGCGACGCGGGCGGCGCGCTGCGGTTCGCGCACCGGCTGCTCTCCAGCCGCCTCGCCCCCGCCGTCCTCCCCGACGAGCACGCGGTCGCGGAGGCCATCAAGCGCCGCCTCGCCGCCTCCGGCCGCCCCGACGACGCCCTCGCCTTCGCCGACCTCCACTCCAAGCTCTCCGCCCGATCCCGCCCCGCCTCCCTCTGGCCCCTCCTCTACCTGCTCGACTCGCTCTCCTCCCACCGCCGCGGGGCCGCCGCCTCCTCCTGCCTCCCCAACCTCCCCGCCGCCGCGCCGGCGGCGGCTGGGGGGAAGCAACCCTCGCGGGTGCCCGGCACGCCGGCTGGCGGCGTGGTGCTGATCTCCAAGGATCCGGACAACATCCGCGAGATCGCGCTGCGGGAGTACACCGAGCTGGTGCTTGACGAGACGGAGGTGTCGGAGGCCGCGCTGGTGCGCGACGTGCTCTACGCCTGCCAGGGCATTGACGGCCGGTACGTTCGGTATGACAAGGGCAGCGACGCCTACGACTTACCCGAGGGCGTCCGCGTGCCCCGCTCCACTCGCACCCTGGTACGCAAGCTGTGTGAGGTCGGGTGGCTGTTCCGCAAGGTGCGAGGCTTCATTTCCGACAATGTAAGCCGCTTGCCCTCTCATGCCGCCACCGAGGTCGGCACTGTTGCTCAGGCCTTCTGCTCAGCTCTACAGGAGGAACTATCTGATTACTACAAGCTACTTGCCGTTCTAGAGTCATACTCGTTAAATCCAATTCCAACACCTGGATCTGATTCGGGTGTGTCAGGCAATTACCTCTCACTGCGGCGTCTTGTTGTGTGGCTTGCCGAGCCTACAGTGAGAATGCGCTTAATGGCTGTCTTGGTGGATGGATGCCGTGGCTTGAGAGGCGGTGGAATGGCGGGTGCGATCCATGGGCACGCACAGCATGGGGATCCCATGGTTCAAGATTTTATGGGCCGCTTGCTGCGGCGAGTGTGCTCACCACTCTTTGAAATGGTCCGAAGCTGGGTGCTTGAGGGTGAATTGGAGGATGTATTTGGCGAGTTCTTCATCGTTGGGCAGCCAGTCAAGGCTGAATCTTTGTGGCGGGAGGGCTACCTTATTCAGTCTGATATGTTACCGAGTTTCATTTCTCCGGTGCTGGCACAACGGATCCTTAGAACAGGGAAGTCAATTAACTTTCTCAGAGTTTGCTGTGATGATAATGGTTGGGCTGAGGCTGCCACTGAGGCTGCAGCCTATGTTGGCACCACAACTAGTCGAGGTGGGCTTGGTTATGGGCAGATTGATGCTTTGGAGGCATTGGTGGTAGAAGCAGCCAAGAGGATTGATCAGCGTTTGATGGACGTGATTCATAAAAGATACCGATTTAAAGACCATTGTCTTGCTATCAAGAGGTATTTGCTTCTTGGGCAGGGTGATTTTGTTCAGTATCTGATGGATGTTGTTGGTCCTGAGTTGTCAGAACCAGCCAATAGAATTAGCCCCTTCCACCTTGCTGGCTTGCTTGAAACTGCAATACGTGCATCTGACGCACAATATGATGACCGTGACATCTTGGACCGGATAAAAGTAAAGATGATGGATCACGGAGATGGTGATGTTGGCTGGGATGTCTTCTCCTTGGAGTATGATGCTAGGGTCCCTCTGGACACGGTGTTCACAGCTTCAGTCATGAAGATGTACCTCAAGATATTCAACTTCCTATGGAAGCTTAAGCGTGTTGACCATTCCTTGACCGGAGTCTGGAAGACAATGAAGCCTAATTGCATTCTTTCTTCTCCATTTTACAAGGAAGGGACAGGCATCAGGGCTCAGTTTGTTTCAGTTCTACGGAAATGCCAAGTTCTGTTTAATGAAATGAACCATTTCGTGACCAACTTCCAGTACTACATTATGTTTGAGGTCCTAGAGGTTTCCTGGGCTCGTTTTTCAGAAGAAATGGATGCAGCAAAAGATTTAGACGATCTTCTCATGGGACATGATAAGTACCTCACTTCAATTGTGGAGAAGTCTCTCCTGGGCGAGCGGTCCCTGGGAATTTTGAGAAATCTTTTTGCCTTGTTTGACATCATATTACAGTTCCGCAGCCATGCTGATAGGTGGTTTGAACGGATATACGAGTTGCAACTAAGGTTAGATTATTGCAGAAATAGCTAATGCCATCTTTCCCTCAAAATCTTTATGACATCTACTGTTTGGTTTACTTCTATGTTTTCCTTCTTACTGCAGGGGAAAGGGTAAACCGAAAACAAAAACCAAGGAAACAGGTTCATGGCTGGAGGGGGGCAGAAAAGCTATGATTCAACTCGCCGGGGAACTTTTTCTGAAAATGGGTGAAGATTTGGACAGCATTGCAAAAGATTATACAGCTTCTCTTGATTCATTTATCTCCCAGTTGCCCCTGCAGCAACATGTTGATTTAAAGTTCCTTCTCTTCCGTTTAGACTTCACTGAATACTACAGCCGTGTTTTGTCCAACAAATGAGTGAGTGCTTCTAATGTGGAAGAAATAGGTGTCAGATCTACCTTTTGGTTTGGATTTGTGAGGCATTCTTGTGTATACGGTAGCCCCACTGATTGATATATTGTCAGTTCAACGGCATGAGCACATTCAGCTGTCCTGGGTTGTTGAAGGTAATTCCTAGCTGGGCTTAATACAAATGTTCTCAAGTTATTCATCATTGCCAGTATGAGAAATTTCAATTTTGACCTTGTCGCTATTCTGGTGCAGATGTTTATCCACCGATGCCATGAAGTTGGAACCTGCATTATAAGCAATGTTAGTGTACAGAGTTGATGTAAGTTTACCTTGATTTGGCATTTGTTTTGGGTGTATCGGTACACATTTCATTTATCTGCTTTTGTGTTTTTATTTATTTAGATTGCATGGAGAGTTATCCTTACCAGCTTGTATTCTGTAGTTACAAGAGAATGAGAATCTGATTTCGCTAGTTGCTGTGTTTGCTGGCTACCAAAATTGTTACCAAACTATCATAGGATTCCGTCGCTACTTATATAACTTACAAGGAGAGTTACTTTTTGGTTACCATAATGCTTTAGCCTTTATGTCAAGACATCCTGTTTTCTTTCAAAGATAAAAGTCTTGAGCAATGCCTGGCCATTGGTTACCAACTTATCATACTAGTAATTTTATGACTGATATATCTGGAAACGGTCATATTTACTAATTTGTTTATGATAACTTGGACAGTCATTTACATGCTTAAAATAACTGAAAAAGTTTGTACATGGCATGTGCAAGTTTAATCTGAGATGCATGGTGTGGGGAGTGGGGACTGCACGTTCAATGGTATCTTTTGTTAACTGGGCAGATCTAAGTCGCTGTGAAGACCTGAACTAGTTGCTCTGCTCTCATTTTTTTTCTTCTAGATTTGGAGTTCAGTTACACACGTATATAGTATAATTAAGGGAATTCAACCGTTTCCGTAATAGCTTCAAACTGCTAATTTTGGATGTCACGCCTCTGAAACTGTACACGGTTTGTGTAACTGGCATGCCACTTGGAACTACCCTCTTTCTCAGAAGGCAGGCTACTTGGGTTTCTACTGCAGTTGTGCGCCAGTTTGATTTTTTTCGTTCATGTTACGCCATCTACAAATTGCTGTGCAATTTCCCACAATTACCGTTTTAGCACAATATCTTTCTCTAATGTCTGCACGGTTTGTGCCGTTAAATTTATATGTACCCGTGTTCTCTCGCCTGGTAAGCAGGCCTGTAGCCATGTTTCCCATGCATCCGATCCATTGCTGGACAGCGTTCCCGGGAATGACATGGCTATTAGATCAAGTGAATGTTTGAGCTCTGAATCATCAGAACTACTCCCTCCATCCCTAAATATTTGTCTTTCTAGAGATTATAATAAGTGACTGCATACGGAACAAAATGAGTGAACCTACACTCTAAAATCTGTCTATATACATCCGTATGTGGTTGTCCATTTGAAATCTCTAAAAGACAAATACTCCCTCCGTTCCTAAATATAAGTCTTTTTAGAGATTTCTATATGGACTACATACGGATGTATATAGACTTGTTTTAGAGTGTAGATTCACTCATTTTGCTCCGTAGGTAGTTCATATTAGAATCTCTAAAAAGACTTATATTTAGGAACGGAGGGAGTAATATTGATCAATAGGAAATCTAGTCAGTTGGTCAGTTTATTGTAGATCAACAATAGGGCATCGAGTCTGTTGCCCATCTCTCTGTGCCCCACGTGGCACAGCTATAAAGGCCGTCATTTCTTTTTTCGAAATGGTAAAGGCCGTCATTTCTGGCATATCCCTGCTATTTTATGCGGCAAACTTTGTTGGGCATACATGCCATTTCCCACGGATGCAGCCGTAGGTTTACTATATATTTGTTCCTGGCTAGCTTGGTTACGAGGTTTGCAACCCACTGATCTTATTGTATTAATTTGGTCTTTTGATCGGCGAGTGTATTGTGACATCTTCATATCAATCTGCTAACAAAGGGCACTGTCGAGTGTCGTCTGCAGGAGCTGTCTGCGATTGTGAGTCAGTGTGACGTTGAAAGCGTCAAAGTTTTGAAAGTACCAAATGAAGTAGCTCCATAGTGTTCTTACCTTTCCCCAAGGCAGCCTTTGAAAAAAAGGGCAGAAGTTCAAATACCAAGGACCCCTTTTCATCAGCTGGAAGCGTTTTTGTTTCATCTGAGAATTTATGTTGTTTCTTGTGAAAATCTACGAACATCCCGAGAATCTAAGAAGGCTCTTAATTTTTACAAGGGCTAGATATGTGGTACTGTACATTCCAGCATTAGCCCATGAACTCATCGAAAATACGAAGGTGAACATGGTTCCACACGCACCCATATGAATTGTAAATTCAGAAAAATAGCGGAAAAAATTAAACAAATCTGAAATTTCGGAGTATGAAACTTAGTTGGCCATTCTATCCGCGTGTGAAGTTGTATTGGCACCTATGGTATTCTTTGTCAAGAAAATACAATTGGCACCATACTATTCTTCAATAGTGTTTTCTATTATACTTCGACTTTGTCATTTTTGTCCAGATTACCACGAACATGATTCCTTCGTGAAACTTCATACGTGACTATACCGGTTGATTATATCTATATTACAAAAAAAAATTCAGATTTTTTAAATTTTTTCTAGTATTTTTTTCTTCGAATTCACTATTCATAAGGGGTGCGCGTGGAACCATGTTCATCAAATCTGGGTCCATGAGCTCAAAACATTGTTAGAGCAACTCTAGCAGACCCTGCAAAAGTCGCAAACTTGCAAAATTCCGGCGAGTATACGGGCTTGGACCAATTTTCTGGCCAGAACATAGCCCGTGTACTCGTCCGGCCCGTATTTTTTTTACCGCGGCCCACAAACCGCCCCCCAAGCAGTATATCTATGGGTTCGCGGTACATTTGCGGGTCGAAACCCTATCCCCCCGCCGTCGCGTCTCATCGCAATTTCCCACTCCCCTCCTCACATTTCTCGCCGCCGATGAGCCCCTTCCGCCTCCAGCCGTCATGTGGGGCCGCATGTGGAGCTCCGGCCGCGGATCTGGGAGTAGCTCCGGCAGGGGCGGCGACCCCGAGCGCGAGCGGCATGTCCGCTCGGATGGCGTGAGGAAGCGCGGGGCGAGGAAGTGGATGAATAAGGGCCGCTCGCCGCCGCCGAGCTTCCTCGTCCGCGAGACGGAGGAATACAACCGTCGGCACGGGCGTACGCCCTCCTCGACCGCGGGCTCATCCTCCGCCTCGAGATCTTCCCACGTCGCGAGCTCTTCCTCTTTCGGCGTGAGGCTTCTCCCCGTGAAGAGGGAGTGGTCAGAGGAGCCGGAGGAGATCGAAGTCGTCGTCGTCAAGCAGGAGCCGGAGGAGATCGAGCGCCAGGTGTCCTCGGGCCCGAAGATTTCATGGCCGATTCCGACGCGGCCGCGACAGCCATTGCCGAGCGGAGCTTGTGCGAGGAGGCGGAGCGTCGGCGCCACGACGACGATGTCGACGACCTCATCCTCCAGCAGGCGGTCGCGGCCAACCTTGTCGTGAAGGAGAAGGACGACGAGTGGCGGCGCATCCGCGAGGAGCAAAGGTCGAAGTTTATCGATCTGGTCAGCTCCAACGAGGACTGAGCTCCTCCACCGCGTCGTCCTCGGCCGCGAGCTCGTCCATTTTGGTATATCGACCTGGGCCTCGCCGCCGCGAGATCTCCCCCTCCCTCTAGTAGTAGTAGTAGAATGCAGTATGTATGATAATGCAGTATGTGATGATGAACTATGAATGATCATGTAGTATGTGATGAACTACTATGGTTGCAATTTCTCCCATGATTTTTTTCTTCAAATTATGCAGTTTCATATGTGGTTTCTGTTCGGCCGCGCATGTTTTCGACCCGCAAACAAAATCTTCATCGAACTCCAAACGCGTTTTGCGGGTCGAAATTTTGCGGGGTCTGCTAGAGGTGCTCTTAGCTCCGCGCCGTGCTTTGGACCGCTTGTGAAGCTCCGAAATGGTCTGCGGTTTGGCAACATTACTTGGCTTTGGTTACTGGTTCTTTGAGGCCCGACTGTGCGTCTGAAGAATTAACCTATGTTAACGGCATGGTTTTCTTCGAGAGCACATAAATTGCGTGCCATAGTTTTGTAGGAAAGAGAGGGTAAAGTACAAGAGTTAATATATTGTGTGCCATAGTTTTATAGGAAGGAGAGGGTAAAGTACAAGAGTTAACAGAATGATGAAGAAGCCTAAAGCGACACAAAGGAAAATTTCCCTAGGAAATTATGTATCCTTTGAAATTCCTGCGCAGATTTTTTTGGACGTGTTTGGTTGCCTGTATGAGGCCTGGTCTGACTCGCGCGGGACGCAAACGGGCCGATTGATTGCCAGCTTTTACTGTTCGGCCCGCATGGCATGAACCTTAAAGCACTCCTGGTCCTGACTCCCTCGAAACGCTCGAATCGGCAGTTTCTTCAGGGACAGGCCCGAGCAGTGCATGTGGGCGGCGGCGGCTGCACGCGTGCGGCCACGCTCGAGAAGCCGTGTTGCTTCCGGAAGCGCCGGCAGTTATTAGCCTCACCGCTCCCTCTCCCCACTCCCCCCCACTCTCTCAACTCTCACTGCGGCGGCGGATCGGAGGAGAGCAAGAAGACCACCGGACTTCATCACCGGCGAGCGGATCATCACCTGGCCTGCGGCAATGGCAGTAAGCACTTCTCTGTTTGTCATGCACTACTTTTTCGTGTTCGATCCGGCGGTAGATTCGATCCACGGAGGAGAGGGGAATGGGGAATAGAGGTAGAAGCATGGCAGTTCATAGTAGTTCATACTAGTTCATACGAGTTCATGCAAGATCGGAATAGAGGTAGACGCGGATGGAGTAGAAGGGGGATTGGGGGTACACAACAGACACTGGCTAACCGCGATGGCCGTCACCGGCGTGCGGAGCGGCGGGTCGAGTGGCTGGCCTTCATCTTCTTGTTCATCGCCGTGCGGGGCGGCGGGTCGTCGTCGTCGTCCTCGATGGAGTCGAGGTCGATCTGCCAGGTACGACGGCCTGGCTTCGGCGCCCTCACTGGCATCTGCACCGGTTCTTCCTCCTCCTTGGGCTCCCCAGTGATGACTGCCGGCGGCACAATTGCCGTCTCCCAGTACACTACGGCAAGCGGTCATCAGGAGCCCAGTAGTTCTTGTACTTGGACCACTTCTTCCTCTGTTTAGCATCGTCGGAGACGACCTGATTCATGGCTCGGCAAATGATGTCGACTGCCATCGTGCCCTTCGCTGGGTCAGGAATCAGCGTCTTCAACTCTTCTACAGTGGCCCTCATGAGCACTGCATCAGTTTCCTTCTGCATGTTAGGCATGGAGCCGAAGTTTGAGCACACCTCCATGGTGTTCTCGAACTTGGTGCGGTCACCAGCCAACCACAGGAGGAAGAAGGCCCTCCGGCCAATACCCTAAGGGAAGGGGTTGGTGTTGGAGCTGGAGCTGGAGCTCATGGCGATGGAGAGGAGGAAGGTTGATAGTGAGAGAAGAGAGGGGGTGGGTAAGTAGTGGTGGGCAGGGTGAGTAAATATAGGCGCGATGGAGAGGAGGAAGAGTGACAGTCATGTCGTTTTAACTACATGCCTTCAATAAGCCATGAACTCTGTGTTGTGCCTGACTCCATGAATTGTTTGCAGATCGAGGAGTGCAATGAGATGGGCATGGAGGTGCTCCCGGCTGTTGACAACAAGGGCAAGCAGCCGGTTCATCCAAAGCCCGAGGTTGTGATGTCGCCCACCGCCAAGGAAGAACCAAAGACGCCAACAGTTGGCGATGACGAGCGCATGGAGGAGCCCACCCAGCAGTAGGCGCCGCAACTACGACCACTGCCATGAGGAGGGTGGCCCAACTCACTTCTACAAGGTCATCCTTGCACCAAAGCTTGAGTGCATCCCCATGCCCCTGGACTTCACCAAGCACTTCGTCGCGGTGCCGACGGAGTTCAAGCTGAGGAACAACACCGGCTACTCCTGGAGGGTGACGGTGAAGCTAATGAATGGCAGGCTGACCCTGGATCAGGGTTGGGCCACCTACACCGCCGTTCATTAGATCAAGATCGGCTACATGGTGACGTTCAAGCTCCTCACTCCCCACACCCTCAAGGTCATCATCTTCGATGATGATGGCATTGAGGTGGTCAACAAGTGCGGGAAGCACGACGAAGCCTTCGGTTCCAAGGACTAGGGCCGGGGCACCTCCTTCCTAAGTACTATCGAGTCTGCTTTATGGTTTACGCGTTGAACTGTTTGAACTATCGTTATGATGTGTGGTACTATGTTAACTGAACTATGTTGTTAAGTAGTTGATACTCTGTTTATGCTCTGCTCTGCTTATGATGTGTGGTACATGATTATGACGAAGTGTGCTGGTAACCTCACCAACTAGCCAAAGAGGTTACCACACACCAGGCGTTGCATACAACCAAACACCATGCCTTGGGTTTGTCCACTAACATGCAGGCAACCAAACACCAGGCACTGTGCTTCTGTCCATGCAGGCAACCAAACAACTTGCAGATGGTGCATTTGAGGCTGCATTTGCATAGCTAGGCTGAGTTGAGAAGGCTATGCAATGCAGCTATGGCAAATTTGACAATTTTGACTTGTTGAAAAAATCAATTCACAAAATGAACTGCCCTAAATTTTTTTCGCTGGGCTGACCTTTTTGAGTGGCGCCTGACACGAAGGCGCCATACCCTATGGTGCAACGCCTAGCTCTGGGGCATTGCATAGCTATCCAGCGTGGAAGCCCTAGGGCCCGCACCTGGTAGTGCAGCGCCTCAGAGCTAGGCGCCAAACATGTAATGTGCAGCGCCTAGCCCTTAGGCGTTGCACATTGAGTTAGATGCAGCCGCCGCGTGCTAGCCTCCCTACCCACCCGAGCAATTACAGAACCACGCAACGGCGCCTGGCTCCTCTCCCCCTCTCAATCCCCTCTCCCAAATCCTTCAGATATGATGATTTTGTCCATGGATCTCTTCACCAATCCATCCTAGAAGGTACTCTCCTCCGATCCCCTTCTTTTTATCCATAAAATGTATGTTTTTTAAGATTTGGAGAACCCTTGTTTGATTAGATTAGAATCTTGCATGTATATAGTTAGTGGGACTTTAAAATTTGTAGATGATCTTTATTATTTTTGCAACCCTAGATTAGTTTATTTGTATTGAAAAGATATGCTTTGGATACATAGGTTGACATGTTATTTCTATGGAAAAGATATTTGTATTGAATCTTGCATGAAGTAGGCCTAGTTTAGTTTATTTGTATTGAAATTATATTCGTATTGACAAGAATGCTTTGGATACATGTGCTTTGAATCTTGAATATAGTAGCCCTACTTTAGTTTACTTGTATTGAAAAGATTTTTGTATTGACAAGAATGCTTTGTTTGAAATTTGTAGGATGGTTTGGCTTCTCGATGATCACTGGGACCATCAACACCGGGCATACACTATGTTGGTGTAGCAGAGGGTAATAATGAAAGTGGTTGGTATTATGAATTTTGTGTTTATTTCAAACACAAATGCCCCATATGTAATCTTCTGATTTGCTTGTTTGTAGGAGCTTCAACCTCTGAAGATTCGGTCTCACGGGGTCAACCTTTGGGGGGATGCGCTATGATGAGCGGTACACACCGTATGTAAGGGAGACATGACTCCTCCCTTTCATTCATTTGGTCAGCCGATCGACGACACCCCTTAATGTTGCAGCAATCACCGCGCTTGTTGATCGTTGGAGGCCAGAGACACACAATTTCCATTTTTGGACCTGGTCGATGACCGTGACGCTTCAGGATATTTCTATGATCTCCGATCTTCCTATCGAGGGGAATCCTCTTTTTATGAGCACTGATTCTGATTGGTGGCGTGAGCAGATGCATGCCCTTATCGGTATGGTTCCTCTGGAGCCTCCGGAACCAGTAGTAGAAGACAAGAAGAAGGAAAGAGTCACAGCCGGTGCTCCATTCACCTGGATTGCATGGAACTTTGCTAACTGCCCTGAGGATACTAATGAGGATGAGGTCAAGACATATGCTCATGTCTACATGTGGTACGTTATATCTAGGACTATGTTTGCTGATGGCACAGGTAAGAATGCTCCATGGATGTGGCTGAAGGCGTTGACCGTCTTCGGTAGCAAATGGAGTTGGGGTTCGGCGACACTGGCTTACTTATATAGACAGGTAGACAGTTGTTTCTTTTTCACTTCATTGCTACATTATTAATGCGATCTTCCTGTTAATTCAACCATGTTCTCTTTTATGTGCAGTTGGATGAAGTCTGTTGTAGGAAATCAAAGGACGAAGGTATTGGTGGTTGTATGCTCGCACTTTCTGTATGGAGCTGGGAGCGATTGCTAGTTGGACGATCAAAGAACGTGAAGTACAAGGATAGGGACGACAAATATGACCCACTATGGTACCCCACTTGGGCTTACAAGTGGGATGTGTTAAATGAGACGACGGATAATCCCTCGGTCATGTACAAGTTGTACACGAGCGAGATGGACACGATTACGGCTGAGCAGGTGAGTCGACATTGCATAAGTGATTCTCATGCTTCTTTCATAACTCGAAGGCAATTTTGCATTCTATGCTATGTTGCAGGTGGAATGGGAGCCGTAGACAAGGGGATAGTTTCGGTAACCCTGGAGACTTCATGCTGAATCTGATGTGTCTTAGGGATAGGGATCTTTGGCATATGCGGTGCCCACTCATATGCAACTGGGCGGTTGAGCTTCACATGCCACATCGGGTTTACCTCCAGTTTGGTTTGTTCCAGTAACACCCGCTGGAGTGGGAGGACACTGACAAGTTGCTTCACGCGTAAGATAGAATTAACCTTGAGCACTTAGCAGCTTGTCAGCGGTTTCGATGGTTCTAATATTCCGTTTCTAACTTGCAGGTTGGATAGGAGAAGGTAGCGGAAGATCAAGGATTGGGACAGGCATCACAGAAAGTAAACCATATAGTTCACGCTTAGTGTGGAGAAAGCTAAGGCCAGAAAAACGATCCTAGCTTTGTGAGCACTGCCCGATAGCGTTCAACAACTATCTCACATGGTTTCTTGCAAGTACCCGTGTGGAGATATGCAAGCCGGCGTATGATGAGGAGATTTTGGAAGATCCCACCGTCTTTGATGAGCTAACCCAACAACAGTACAACAAATTAGTCAGGAAAGGCACCTGAATCCCTTCAGCTCCAATGATGAACTTTGTGGTATTTCCCTCTTTGCTTTCACATTTGCACTATTCACTTATTTACTTGCCTAACACGTCAATGTCGTTTCTGTCCATAGCGTACCCAAATCAAAAAAGCACCTGATGAGACCGAGACTATTCTGGAGACAACCCCAGTTGAGAAAAGCGATGGGGAAGGTGCACTTCGAGCATTCGTTAAGGTTCACATCTCCTTCAGTTGTCCATGTAACATGTCTTGCTACGTTCTATATCTCATTCACTTGTACATGTTGTAGCGCGAGGGCCAAATGTTAAGGTGGTTATCGAACCTTGTCGGTTGTCGTGACCTTGAATATGTATCACCTCAGCGGTCTAGGTCGGTGACACCATCAGATCCCACTTCTGGCCATGGTGCTCATTTGGAGGATGATGATGTGGGTGTGGTCACCCAGGAGGTATATATGCCAATACCATATATTCAATTATTGATGCATTGCTAACTTTATCCTCACACATGGTCTTTTCCATATCGTTTGTTTTTGTAATAGGTTGCTGATAACATGACCTTTGGGACCTATCACGTTTGGTCAACATACATGTTAAAGCCTAGGAGGGGAATCAATAAATACACACCCGAAAACTTCACTGAAAGAGGCAAGAGGACGATCGGCACCTCACGAATGGCGGCTTTGGATGACTATGTGGATGAGGAGGTGCCGGATGAGGATGAGGAACCGGAGCCGGAGCCGGAGACGGTTGCTCGTGGTAAGAAGAAGAAGAAGATATCTGTCAGGAGGGGGCAAGAGGCGGCAATAAGTGCGGAAGGAACTAGTCGTCGTTTGTTATGTAACTCTCCTAGTGGGCGTTTTCTTATGTCAAACTTGTTATGTCGTTGAACTTGAAGTCATGGTAGCTCTTAGTAATGCTGAACTTGAAGTCATTGTAATCTCTATGTAATGTTGAACTTGAAGTGATGGTATCTTAGTAATGTTGTCTTTGTTGAAGTTGAAGAGGTATTGAAAATGTCATAATGTTGATCATTACTGTTTATCCTGTGATGCTAGTATATGTGCCTGAGAATGTGGCTGGGCATGTGCCTGAAATGACCCAGTTTGAGGGACAAAAAACACCAAGTGTTGGTGCAGCGCCCAGCTCAGAGGCGCCACACTGTATTGTGCAATGCCTCCGAGCTAGGCACTGCACAATACATCATGGCGCTTGTGAGCTAGGCGCCAAACCAACACTTAGCGGTTTTTGGGCCCAAACTGTGTGCAAACTTTTTGTTGCTCTCTGGATAGCTCTACCCAGGGGTGTAATGCCTCAGAGCTAGGCATTGGACAACATAATGTGGCACCTAGCTTTGGAACATTGCACCCCTGGGTAGAGCTATCCAGAGAGCAACAGAAAGTTTGCACTTAGTTTGGGGCCCAAAATTCGCTAAGTGTTGGTGTGGCGCCTAGCCCAGGGGCGCCACACTACATTGTGCAACACCTTTGAGCTAGGCGTTGCACAATATAGTGTGGCGCCTCTTAGGATTACATGTGTGGCACCTCTGAGCTAGGTATGAGGCCTGGCCTGGCTCGCGCAGGACGCAAACGGGCCGACTGGTTGCCTGATTTTACTGTTCGGACCGCATGACATGAACCATAAAGCACTCGTGGACCTGGCTCCCTGGGAACGATCGAATCGGCAGTTTCTCCAGGGCCATGCCCGAGCGGTGCACGTGGGTGGCTGCACGTGCGCGACCATGCTCGAGAAGCCGCGTTGCTTCCCGAAGGGCCGACAGTTAATAGCCTCACCACCCTCACCACTCCCTCTCCCCACTCTACCCCACTCTCCCAACTCTCACCGGCCGCGGCTGATCGGAGGAGAGCATGAAGACCACCGGACTCCATCACCGGCGAGCGGATCATCACCTGGCCCACGGCAATGGCAGTAAGCACTTCTCTATTTGTCATGCACTACTTTTTCGCATTCGATCCGGTGGTAGATTCGATCCATGATAGATAGGGGAATTGGGAATAGAGATAGACAAGCATGGCAGTTCATAGTAGTTCATACTAGTTCATACTAGTTCATACTAATTCATGCAAGATCGGAATAGAGGTAGACGTGGATGGAGTAGAAGGGGGATTGGGGGTAAACAACAGACATAGGCTAACTACGGCGGCCGTCACCGGCGTGGGGAGCGGCGGGTCGAGTGGTTGGCCTTCATCTTCTTGTTCATCGCCGTGTGGGCCAGCGGGTCGTCCTCGTCGTCCTCGACGAAGTCGAGGTCGATTTGCCAGGTACGACGGCTTGGCTCCGGCGCCCTCACTGGCATCTGCACCAGTTCTTCCTCCTCCTTAGGCTCCCCACCGATGACCGCCGGTGGCACGATTACCGTCTCCCAGTACACTGCGGCACAACGGTCATTAGGAGCCCAGTAGTTCTTGTACTTGGACCACTGCTTCCTCTATTTAGCGTCGTTAGAGACAACCTCATTCATGGCCCAGCGAATGATGTCGACTGCCATCGCGCCCTTCGCTGGGTCAGGAATCAGCGTCTTCAACTCTTGAGCAGTGGCCCTCATGAGCACTGCATCCGATTCCTTCTGCATGTCAGGCATGGAGCCGAAGTTCGAGCACACCTCCATGGTGTTCCCGAACTTGGTGCGGTCACCAGCCGACCACCGGAGGAAGAAGGCCCTCTAGCCAATACCTTAAGGGAAGGGGTTGGCGTTGGAGCTGGAGTTGGAGCTCATGAAGATGGAGAGGAG